>NC_056523.1:196216324-196230567 GCF_019175285.1 Sceloporus undulatus
TGGCTCTTGCTTGTGGAGGAAGAAGGTTCCAGGAGTGAGGGGCAGCAAGTGAAAAGGGGCGAATCCGGGATGGGGCGGAGGAAATCCTGGGCTGAGACAGCAGACCTTGACTACCAGAACGGAGGGCTCTGGTGGGAAGGTGAGGAGAAAGAAGATCTGATAAGTAAGGAGGGGCCAGTCCATGGAGGGCTTTGAATGTCGACAGCAGGAGCTTATACTGAATGCGGAAAGGGAGAGGGAGCCAGTGAAGGGATGTCAACACAGGAGAGATGTGGTCAGAGCGGTGGGTGGAAGTGATAATGCGTGCAGCTGAATGCTGGACAGAGATTAAAGGACGGAGGTGAGAAAGAGGAAACCCAGCCAGGAGGACGTTACAATAATCCAGTCGTGAGACCACTAGGGCATGGACCAGGATCTTGGCAGTAGAGGTGGAGAGATATGGTCGGATTTTGGCAATATTGTACAAAAAGAATCTACAAGCCTTGGCTGTGGTCTGGATCTGAGGGATACACGACAGAGAAGAGTCAAAGATAAAGCCAAGACTGCGGGCTTGCTGGACTGGTTGAATGGAAATTCAACCAGTACCAAAAGGTTTAATAGCCACCTTTAGTTTAATTTATCCTCTTGCCCCAAGACTGACTGAAACAGCTTCCAAGTTAAGACAGAGCTTTGTAAAGTCTGGCAACACAGACTTTAGTCTGTCTTGTACTGTGGATTTTGGATTATGGACTGCTTCCTGAACCACAGGGTGTTGTACCTCCTTGCCCACCTACTAAATTGTTGTTGTTGTTGTTGTTTCTCAGCCACCTCTCCCTACAGAGTGACGCAGGGAACAACAACATTTAACTACAGATGAACAACATCAGTTAAAATACTCATCAGTTTAAAAAAGACAAACAAGATGTACACATATTAAAGCAATCCACATTTAAAATTCAGAATTTAAAAATCATCTGGATAAGCCTGCTGAAAGAGACTGGTCTTTAATGCTTTTTTAAATTCAGACAGCATGTTCAGTTGTTGAAGAGATTCCAACAAGTCATTCCACAATCCAGGGGCAGCTAAAGAAAATGTCCTCTGGTTGACAGTCAGCAACCTAGTCTTAGCTGACTGTAGTAAATGTCTGCCAGAGGACCTTAGTGTACAGAGTGGATTATATGAGCGGAGACACCCTCTAAGTAACCTGGACCCAAACCATGTAGGGTGCTAAAAGTAATAACCAATACTGTGTACCTTGCCTGGAAACTAACTGGTAGACAAGAGTGGAGTCATTTTAATATTGATGCAATATGTTCACTTCTGGATGTCCCAGTAATCAATCTGGCTGCTGTGTTTTGAACTAACTGAAGTTTCCAAATTTGGTACACAGGTAGCTCAATGTACAGCACATTGCAAATGTCCAGCCTTGAGGTTACCAGTGCATGCACTACCATTTTTAAGTCTTCCAGCTCTAGATAGGGGTACAGTTGGCGTAGCAGGTGAAGATCATAGTAGGCACACTTGGCTGTCACATCTATGTGAGCTGTCATTTGGAGCAACGGATCCAAAAGCATCCCCAAGCTGTGAACACAGTCTTTCGGGGGAGTGTAATCCCATCCACATCTGGTTGACACACCTCCAAACCAAGGTTAGGACTCTTGACAGTAAGCACCTCTGTCTTGTTTGGATTCATCTTCAATTTGTATGTTCTCATCCCACCCATTACCTCCTCCTGGCATTCATTCAGAGGAGACACACTATCCTTAGCTGAGGGTGTATTTGAAGGCATGGAGAAATATATTTTGGTGTAATCAGCATACTGATAGCACCATGCCCTATGCTTCCAGATGGTCTCTCCTAGAAATTTCATGTAGATGCTGAATAGTATTGGGGATATAATGGCACCTTTTGGTATGCCATATCCTTTTTTGAGGAGCAGCTATCCCAAACACCACCATCAGGAACTTGCCTGAGGGACAGGACCGGAACCACAGAAGCACAGTGCCTTTGATTCCCAAATCCCTTAGGCACTCCAGCAGAATACCATGGTTGATGGTATCAAGTGCTGCTGAGAGGTCCAGAAGCACTAGCAGGGACAAATAGACCCTGTCAATACTAAGGTGAAGATCATCCACTAAGGCAATCATAGCAGTCTCAACTCCATATCCTGCTTGAAATGAGTCTAGATAATTTGTATCATCTAAGACTTCATGGAGTTGGAAGGCAACTGCCCTCTCATTCACCTTGTCCAGAAAAGGGACATTTGTGGGGGATGCTTTGATTGTGAGTTCCTGCATGGCAGGGGGTTGGACTGGATGGCCCTTGGGGTCTCTTCCAACTCTAATATCAGTTTCTGGGCACAGTACAAGGTGTTGGTTATCACCTTTAAAGCCCTACATGGCTTGGGCTCAACCTATCTAAGGGATTGCCAGCTTCCATATAATCCGCCCCGTACACTCAGGTCCTCTGGGAGGAATTTATTACAGCCCTTAAAGACCAGGTTGACGGTGACCTCCCAGAGGACATTCTCTGCAACCGCTACCAACTTATGGAATGCCCTGCCGGACAAGATCCATCAAATTACCAATCTAGAGAGCTTTAAAAAGGCCATCAAGATGGATCTCTTCCGGCAAGCCTTCTCGGAATAAAATGCTTGGCCACAAATAAGACTTCCCATCCAGTGAACTCTGCCCATGATGATTTTTATTTAGCTTAGTTGGTTTTAATATGTAGTTTTTAATCTTACATTGTTTAATCTTATTTTAAGGGAGAGGGGTATTATGTATATATGGATGTATTTTAACCTGTTGTACGCCGCTTTGATTGCCTGGCAAAAAACGGGATAGAAATAAAAATTTTATTATTATTTTATTATTATTATTATTAATAATAATAATAATAATAATAATAATAATAATAATAATTTTATTTGTGTTTCCCCGCCTCTCCCATAGGATCGAAGCGGGGTTACAGACTAATTAAGAAACCATTACAAACAACAATATCATAATAAAATCCATGTTTCTCTATGATTCTATGATACTGGTCTATAGTTGTTTAAATTCAGGGGGTCCAAGGAGGGCTTTTTTAGAAGTGGTTGTACCACCGTTTCTTTTAAACATGATGGAAATTTCCCTCCCTGAGAGATGCATTAATAATATATTGTAATTGAAATCTAATTGCATCTCCTCCCTGGGCAACCAGTCAAGAAAGACAGTTATCGAGAGGACAAGTTGTCTTCTTTACTTGCCCCAACAGCTTATCCACATCAGTGGTACTCACCAACTGGAACTACTGATCCAGTGTAATCCTACTCACAGAGTCTCTGGACACCCCACTGTCAACTTTTGCTAAAATGTGCACATCTAAGTCAGCTCTTATCTGAGAGATTTTGTCTGTGAAGTGATCATTAAAAGCATCACAGTGAACTGTTGAAGGTTCTAGAATTGGATTCAGGAGGGAGGGTGCCTGAGATAAATCTCTCACTACCTGAACAGTTCAGCTGAACACAAATTTGCAGGCGCAATACATACAGAGTAGAAAGCTTTTTTCACTACACTTATTGCCACCTTATAGGAACAAAGACATTCTCTATAGCAGGTCTTGTTGGATATAATTCAAGTTTTCTGTCATCTATGCTCCAGACATCATCTTTCCAATTTCAACTCCCTGAGATCCTCTGTATACCATGGGCACAATTAGTAACTGATTGGAGAGGATGTGGGGAGCCATCATGTCAATGGCCCTGGTCAGGTCTTGATTCCATCTATTGACCAGGACTTCAACGGGACACTCATTTCCATGCCAGCAATCTCTGAAGATGCCAGCCACAGATGCTGGCGAAACGTCAGGAATAAACTCTTCTAGAGATGTTAGTCAGATGCCTGCATGTTGTTTCAGTCCTTAGTAAAGATGTTATGATGGGGAGGATAACTTTTGCAGGTAGGCTCCTCCTCCTTCTGGCCATGCAGCAATAGGGAGATTTTCAAAATCCAGGAAATTTAAAGTCCATTTGCATCTCAACAGGGACCTCTTTTCTGCAATCAGCATGTGTTGCCATGGCCCTTTCTGTGGCTCCCTTCTATGCCATGGAAAGGATGCCATAGCCATGGCCCCGCAGCTTCTTGGCCCTCCTTTGGCACTGTGGCATCTAGATGCAGCACCAGAAGAGCGCTGTGATGCCACCCACCATATGGTTAATAACCATGGAGGAACTACACAAATTCAGCCTAGACAATGAGGAAATTGAAATAAAGAATTGCCCTGCCTTGGATCAAACATTGCTCAGTGTGGAGACTGCAGTCAGGAAATCAGAAGAACACTGGGAATGGGAAGGGCAGCTATGAAGGAACTAGACAAGATCATAAGAAGCAAAGATATACAACTGAACACTAAAGTACTGTATCCCCATTACCAGGTATGTATGAACATACAGTGAACAGTGAAGAAGGCAGATAAGAGGAAAATCAGCTCATTTGAGACGTGGTGCTGGTGAAGAGTGCTGAGGATACCGTTAATGGCCAAGAGGACAAACAAATGGGTCTTTGAGCATATAAAGAAAGAAATATTCCTGGAAGCCAAGACAATCAAACTGAGGCTGTCATATTTTAGCCACATCATGAGAAGGCATGATTCATTAGAAAAGTCAATGTAATGCTAGGAAGGCAGTAGACAGAAAGGAAGATGGCATGCCAAATGGAAACACTCAATCAAGGAGGTCATGGGCATGAAATTACAGGAGCAGAGTAGAGGAGGACAAGGTGTTTCATCCATGGGATCACCATGTGTTGGGGACGACTCTAGGGCAATTAACAACAAACAGACCACCAAAAAACAAACAAATGGGTCTGCACGACTACTGACTGTTGGTTTTACTAAGGCTATCCTATTTTGGACACAACATGAGATGACATGAGACTCACATGACTCATTATGATGGGAAAGTCCCCTTCAGTAATAATACTTGGTAATGTTGAAAACAGTAGGAAAAGAGGAAGAATGCATTACAGGCTTGATTCGAAGATGCCATGGCCCTGGATTTGCAGGACCTGAGCAAGGCTGGTAATAACAGGGTGTCGTGGAAGTCTCTAACTCACTAGGTCATCATAAGTATTAGCTGACTTGACAGGACTTTAGCAACGACAATGATGACACCACCAACAACAACAACATACACTTATTTTATGGGCAGAGTCTATGTAATGTAGTGGTTAGGGTGTTGGACTAGGACATGGGACACCCAGTGTCAAATCTTCACTGAGCCATACTAGCTGATCCTGACCATTCTCTTTCTCTGACTGTCCTGAAATAAAAAGTGGGATATAAATGTAACAAACATTTTCTTCCCCTACTACATATATCACACAGCATCTCTGCATTCACCCTAGATGCAGTTTCGCACTTCCTCTTTTGCAACTGTAATCCTTATCTGTCTCCTCTTCAGCTCATGTCAGCAGAAATGCATCATATATAAAAAGCCTGCAGTGTAGACTAGCAATTGTGATGTGTGTTCATAATACAGTATTTGTATGTAAGCTCATAGATGTGACGAGTTAAGGGAATTTGAAATGTATCAAGCAGCTCTTGTGAGATTTCCATCTGGAATTCCATGTCATTTATTTACCCATCTGCTGTAGTCAGTTGACCTCTGGTATTGCAGTGAAGAATCAGAAGTAAGCAGCACCCACACTACAATAAACAGCGAATGACTCTTCATGGTCAGAGCAGGAAAATATATTTATGTAAAACTTGCTTCTGAACCAAGAGCCACAAAAACGGTGCTGGAAGGGAAAGGAAAGCTACCAAATAGTTTTTCCACAGAGGGGAAACAGAAGAAATAGGGAAGAGGAAGGAAAGAAATCTATCACTTCTTTTGTTATATAAAAGGAGAAAATAGAAAGGCAAGTATTATAGAAGCATTATAGAAAATGACTCTCAAATGAAAATTGGAAGCATTCATTTTAAAGAAATCCTTCCAAGGTAAGCCACTCTGGCTGTCCATGGCTTCCCAAAAACTCTCTATAAGGCAGAGGTCCATAGCATGCCCAGAACAGTGGCATGTCAGGGTAGGGGTGGCATCACCTGGTCTCCTACCACTGAACTATAGCTCCGCCCAGCAAGGGAGAAGTAGCTAATTTGTAAAGGTTATATATGAGACACATTCATCTTCTTGTTATTAACTAGTTTTTATTCAAATGGTAACATACCTTCAGCATTCTCTGAAGATGCCAGCCACAGATGCTGGCGAAACGTCAGGAAGAAAATCTTCTAGAACATGGCCACATAGCCCGAAAAAACCACAAAAACCCATGGATGCCAGCCATGAAAGCCTTCGGCTTCATACTGTCTGGATAGTTTCAATTTTCAGAATTTCTTTTTAAAAAATGAAATCCACCAATGGGGGCAAGAAAGAGGAGCATTTTTTAAAGAAAATAAATGAACTAATAGATTTTAAAAGTTTGAAAGACAGCTCAAATAGATTTCTGTTGCAGATCAGGTGCCAGTAGAGGGCCAATACTGAAAATCCCATGCGAAACCTAGTGCCACATTAAGCATGAAATACCATCCATGAAGAGCAGTGGACCAGCCAGAATGCCAGGGCAGACCAGTGAGGGGTAATTTCCTGGAACTTCAGCATAATTCAGAGCAGAACTGGACTTTAGCCATTTCAGAAACTGTAAAACAATCCACTAGAGCTCCTTTGCTGGGCTATCAAAGGAATGCATTAACCATGGTTTACCATAACCAAATCTGAACATTTGACACCTACAGTACACTTTCATTCAGTTTCATTGGTCACTGGCACAGGTCCCATACTTTACATTGCAACAAAAATTGTGCACTGTTGAAATACACCTTGATAACAGGCAGGAGTCCAAATTCACAGCACCTGCCACAGCTTTGATATTTAGTCATATCTTGCCACTTGATCCAAGGCAAACAGAAACTCAAGGAGATGGGGCAGAAGCATTGCTGAGTGAGTGGGGAGATGGTTCTAGTGCCGGAAATTATTTGCCATGCAAACCTTTGCAGCAACCCTGGCTAACGTAGGTAAAACAGAGGTTCTCAACATGTCATGGTTGGTTAGGCATGTCTGCTCTTCTACATCACAGGTGGGAAAAGTATGGCCCTTGGGCTACATGCCACATTGCTGCCTCCCCAGAGCCATATTTGTGCCCCCTCGTGTAATTTATTTATCTATTTTTGCTCAAAATGCACTATAATGATCTCTAGGACACGTGGAGAGCATTTCTACCAAGCGTGGAGCCCCTCAACCTCTCAAAACATTTTTTTTAATTCCTTTAAAAATAAATTACCCAAATTATCCTCTAGGAGGACAGGAAGGCCACAAAAATGGCAAAACATTTACCCTAGAGAGAATTTAGGGGCATAAAAATATATTATTATTATTATTATTATTATTATTATTATTATTATTATTATTATTGCTGCTGCAGGGGCAGTAGGGTGTCTGTGGCCCTCCAAGGTCACCTGGAAGGCTAATGTAGTCCCCTAGACTTCCACCGAGCCCTTTTTAGTTATTATTCAGGACTTATAGTCAAAGTGCTAATGTGCTTTACCAATACAATATTACAATATTTAAGCATTAAGATCACTTTCTTTTATTGTTATTCTTCTTTACCTCTCTTGATCTCTGATGAATCTGGGACCTGGAAAAATTACTATGAGGCTGTACAGATTGTTCCTAAAGGGTGGCCTGGAGCCACCCCTTTTAGAGCCAGATTAGGGCCACAGCAACTGCACGCCATGGCCCCAATCTCACCTTTCCACAGCACAAAAAAGGTGACTCCTTTCTGTACCACGGAAAGGGTGCCATAGCCACTGGCACCACAGCTTTGTGATGCTCCTTTGGCACTGCGTCATCTAAACACAGCACCATAGGAGCGCCGTGACACCACTCACTGTGTGGTGTGGCGCACAGCATCACACCAGCCTGGGAGTGGAGTTGGGGTGTGCATTTTGTGTATGCCACACCCCGACTCCACCCCCAGGCTGGCCTTAATGGCCAGTCTGTACAACCTGTATGTTTCTTGGTGGCAGTCATTTTAGTTGAGGTATAACACAAAGAGATAGCCACAGAGAGGTATGTTTATTTTGGCAAATAGTAGGTTAGCTTAAACTGATCTCAGGAGAAGGAATAAAAGTCCTTGGTAATGTCTGGAAGTACTTTAGGCTGGAGAAAACATCATGCAAATGTTTCAAATAAAATTGGTTTGCACAGGAATAAAACCTAGGACTTTTGGAGACCTTTTTCTTGTCAAGAGAGGCTCTCTGGGTCACCCTTTGTTGCAGAATGTACACAGAACTAGACTGACAAGGTAAGATGTTTTACTACACTGTCACCTGAAGAGTTATAAAGAATGTTCTTGAATTTCAGCCAGCTGCCATGTACAGCTGTGTTTGTTTTTTGCAATACAAAAATCATCCTATTTTTAAGACAGAAAGATTGTGCTGATTATGAGTTTTTGTTTTGATTTATTTTTATTAAAAAGGCGGGCCAACAGCTACCCAAAACAAACATTCCCTCTCCTATCAACATATGTTTGCTGACTCTGGGTATTTGGATATCGTGCCATAATCTTTATTTTGTAGCCAGAAACACTCCTGTGAACATGAGGCATTCCTACAAGAGCAAGAAAAAAAATACCCCTGATGAAGTCACTCAATGCAAATTTGTTTGCTCTTTTAATCTGCCTGGACTAAAGTTCCCACTCCCCATAATCAATTAAAATGTACAAGATTGTAGAAAGGTCTAAAATGTACATTATAGAGCTGTTGTGAAACAATTTATCCAAATTAGATTTTTTTAAAAACTGAGCGTAAATGTCACTGAGTTTTTAGAAATCATTTTATTATTTGGCATGGATAACATCACACTGGAACTGACAGCAGAAAGCCCGAGTATTATGTTCTTTCTACTCCAAGACTGTTCTCTATTGAAAAGCTGAACTATCTCTGACTGTGGGCCCTGCAACCTGTCCTAAGCACCCTAAAGTTGTCTCCTGCCTCAGATGTGAAAGAGGACATTTTCTCCTACCACTGGAGAAGTAAGAATAACGTTCCTAATTAATCAAGGTCTGTATATGTACTTGGCAGAGGGTATCATCTTGTCCCTTGTCTTCAGGTGTTGGTGCAAAAGATATGAAACCCACAATGTTTCCCACAACACGCACAGCTAGTTAATATGAGTCATAACTGACCAGGAATTTCTTCTGCATAGGCCACCATGAAATGACCATGGAGCTGCAGAATGGTGCTACTGGATACTCTTGTGTGTTATTCCTATGGGGCTGGTTTAGAGTTGCCAGCTCCCAGGGCCTAACCTCAAGTCTCTAGTTTTCAAGACTCATTTCCAAGCGGGCAATGAGTGAACAACTCCAGGGTTTGGGGGGGGGGGGGGGGGGGTCCAGTTCCAGACAATAGGAATGGGGTGTATGCAAATCTCCAGCTCAACTAACAGAAAAGCAGCTTGCTATAATTTGCAAGGTTTCATTGATTTGTTGTTGCAACCTACAAAAACACTGCAGGGGATCTATGTACAGTGGCCCCTCCATATTTACTGGGGTTAGGGGCACAGGACCCTTGTGAACGTTGAAAAAAACACAAATAAAAAACTCACTTTTTTAACCTGAGAGAACACCTTTGTAGTAATCTCTACTTCCTCCAGTGCAACCCTATGGTCAACATCTGCCAGAATCACACTGGAGGACTGACAAGTGCCTAGAGAAGTGTTTTCTCTAGTAATCTCTAGGTACTCCAGTGCAACTCTATGACCAACTTCTGGCAGAATTGTGCTGGAAGACTGAGAGATTCTTAGAGAGGACATATTAATCAAATCCATTAATAATCAAATCCATAAAAGTTAAAGCCTCAAATGTGAAGGACAACTGTATTTGCTTTCTCCTTTCCTCATAACCACTGTAGTGCCAGGGCTCACCCTCCAATCTGCTTTACATCCACTTTCTGGTTAGAAACAAGTAGGCTAAATTAAATGTAATTTATCCCATCTCCCTAAATGAGAAGGAATAATCCCCTCATTTCACTTTGATCAGGAAACAAACCCTTTAGCTCCAAACAGGAAAATATATTCTCACTGTGTATACATTCATGTGTGTACATGTTTGAAGGACAGGCTGTGAGCAACTGTGAAGTCAAAGGCTTTCATGGGCAGCATCCATAGTTTTCTGTGGGTTTTCCAGGCTATGTGGCCGTATTCTGGAGGACTTTATTTCTGACGTTTCGCCTGCAGCTGTGGCTGGCATCTTCAGAGGTTGGTGGCATGGAAGCATATAGAGTATATATACCTGTGGGATCCTTGTTTGGGAGGAAGTGGTTTTACATGTTAATGGCAGAGTTAGTTTGTGTGTTGTACTGTGTTGAATGGTGCAACCTGGAGGTGTGCTGTGTGGGGGATATGCAAGGGGGATTTGTGTCTATTTAATTGGTAATCCATTGTCTGTGGGGAAACCCCTTGAACCTCGATGGTGTTCATTTGCTTGAGTCATGATTTTGGTTGTTTTCAGGACTGGTAGCCAAACCTTGTTTACTTTCAGCATTTCTTTTCTGCTGAAGTTGTCCAGGTGTTTCTGGATTTCAGTGGCCTTCCTGTGCATTTTGACCCGGTAGTTGTTGGCATGGTCCAGAATTTTGGTGTTTTCAGTGTGAGCAACTGTGTTTGGTACTTAACGGATAACTGTTTACATCGGCAGAGCTCTCTCTAGGTCTCAGGTTTGGGCCCAGGAATCTCAGAGCCACTGTGATAATCCTGAACTGACAACCTTCATCTGGTTCCAGAGATTTGTACCCTGTGGGGCAGGCCTCTGTAGCTCCCACACAAACAGCCACTTTCTCCCTCTCTGCCATCAGGAGCATGGAAAAACTCATGGACAGCAGAGAGAATGGAATAAAAAAATCCTTTTTGGCAGCTGCTCCTGCTCCTGCCGTTCCTAAAAAACCTGGTACTTGGAACAATTATCACAGCACTCCTGGTCCTGACTTTATTGTGTCCCCCCCACCCCCGAGCTTGACTCTTTTTTTAATTAGAAAATGTAATTAAACGGCAAGGGAGCCCAGAGAAGCATATTAAATGGAAAGTTAAGTCTCATTCGATTGGGACAAAGCTGCAAAAGGGAGGAAAGAAGAACGTAGGCGGGGACGCACTGCCCTCTGCTGCATCAAAGCAGAACCAGGGAAGCCTCGGAAATCTCTAGGAAAAAGACACAGGATGAGGGGATACGGTGGGAGTGCTGCTCCTACTGCAAACTGAGTCCTCCTACTGAGCTTCATATACATGAAGAACCAATGTGGCCCAATTCTGGTCACCTTCCACTGATCCTAAGTGTATGGAAACAACAGATGGGCATGGAGAGTGTAGAGATAACTATGGTAGTTACAAAGGCACCAAATCCTGTCTGATATTGGAATCTAAGCAGAGTCAGCCCTGGTTAGTACTTGAATGAGAGACTACCAGGGAATCCCAGGTGATGTATTTCAAGGGAAGGAACTGGCAAAACCACTTCTGAGTACTCCTTGTCTAAGAAAACCCCATGAAATCCTTGGGGTTACCACCAGTCAACTGAAGGCACATACATACACACAGTTACAAAATAGTAAGTTAATAAATTCCTTCTTCCAGCGACAAAGATTTAACTATAGTCAACTTATAATTATACTACAACGTAATGGAGGATAACGCCACTCCTTACTAGGGACAAGGGATACAACATCCCTTCCTTGGAGGTCTCCTTCCTTGGAGGTCTTTAAGCAGAGGCTAGATGGCCATCTGTCGGGAATGCTTTGATTTGGATTTCCTGCATGGCAGGGGGTTGGACTGGATGGCCCTAGTGGTCTCTTCCAACTCTACGATTCTATGATTCTATGATTCCACCCTTTTCAGGGAGGCATTGTGGCAGTAAATTATTAGTTACTTTTATAGTTATAGTTTTATAGTTATGGAGTGCATGAGCTCATTAAAAGGTGGAGGGGAAGATCAGATGGTTCAAGGGCTGTCGTGCTATGCTGTTGCCTCTTGGTGCTCTGTTAGGGGTTCTGAGGCAATGATGTAACAGGTGGGATGAGAATGTGTTTTTACCTGCAGGTTGTAGCCAAAAGCTGCTGCTATTTAAACCCAAAGAAATAATGGCAGTGACTTCTGACACACAGTAAAAAAAAAAAAAAAAGAGTTGCTTTTTAAAGTTGGCACTATAACTAGTAACTACTTATGTGAAGTCGAAGGCTTTCATGGCCGGCATCCATAGTTTTTTGTGGGTTTTTCGGGCTATGTACTTACTTTTTTAAAATTGCACTATAACTGGTAATCACTTAGAGCCACCATGACATAGTGGTTTAAGTACTGAACTATTACTCTGGACAACAGGATTCAATTCCCACCTCAGCCACTGGGTGACCTTAGGCAAGTCATTCTCTCTCAGCCTCAGGGAAAGGCAATGGCAAACCACCTCTGAATAAACTTGCCAAGAACACCCCATGACAAGCTTGCCTTAGGGTCACCATAAGTCAGAAACAACTTGAAGGCACACAACAACTTACATTCTTGGGCCTTGGAACTACAACTGTAACAAACTGCTTACAAAAACAACTTTCTAAGCTCTGGTGAAGTGAAGCAATGATGGACAAACCATTTGTCCACCACTGGGCTTTGGAGTGGGAAAGCAGTTGGGATGACAGGGTAGATCTTTACCCCCATGGCCTCTGATGGACCAGATGAGGTAAAAGGATGGAAGGGCTAGAAGAGGTTCTAGCCAACAACTCTGTTGGGGACCAGGCTGTGCTCAACACACACACACACACACACGTTTCCCCAGAAGATTAGGAAGTAAAGCCTGTCTCACATGGCAGTGTGGCAGTGTCACTTTTTACAGCCTACAAATGGTTAAGTGCTTCACCAACAGAAAAGCAAATTCAGCCCTATGCTGTAAGCTGAGGTGAATACTCATGAAGCCCTCCAGAGATTGTTACCCTGCAATACTCAATGGACATCTCCAAAGACCATGCTGGCTAGGACTACTGCAGTGCAATAACATCTGGATGGCTGCAGAATCTTTACCTCTGGTCTACAGGCTTACATGTTGTTGTTGTTGTTGTTGTTGTTGTTTTGTGCCTTCAAGTCTTTCCAACTTCTGACAACCCTATCACTGGGTTTTCTTAGCAAGATTTGTTCAGAATGGGTTTGCCTTTGCCATCCTCTGAGGCTGAGAGAGTGTGACTTGCCCAAGGCCACTCAGTAGGTTTCCAGGGCCAAGAGGACATTCAAACACTGGTATCCAGAGTCCTAGTCCAGTGCTCAAACCACTACGCAACACAGCCTTTTGGCTTACATTACACACACTGCATAAATTCCACCAATGGAATATCTCCATCCTCTTGTGGAGGATGTGAAGATTTGTAGTTGGAGATGGACCATGCTGGCCCCCAAAAGGTTGTTTCCCCAACTGAACACTCTCACTCTCTCACATTTTCATTAGTAAACCTGATGCAGGGAAAGATGCCACGTTGACCAGCTTTCATTTCCCACAGGGGATGAATGTAAAGCAATTATAAGAAGCTGGAGACACACCAAGAGGCAAGTGAAATTAATGACTGTTATTTCTATAGTCCCCCAGGACATAGAAGCCCCTTTTAGCTCTCAGGAGAGTGCTGTTATCTCCTGATGTGATGAATACAGATCGTGCCCTGACATCCCACAGGGGAAAGATAATAGTGCTTTATCAATGCCCTCCTACCTGGGCTTAATAGAATTATCAGCAGGTAGCAGGGTGTGATCACACTCATATCACAGCTTCAGAGTCTCCCTCTCCCTCTCTTTCTCTCAAAGATACAAACACACAGTCAGAGACTCACTAGCATGGAAAAAACTGAGAGAGACAACCCATCTGCTAGGATAGCGGATGGCCCCACAAAGCTGTCCTTTCAGATCTGCTGCTGTAAACAAGGGCTAAAAGCTGGACCAGGGTGGGAGGGAGAGTTAAAACAGGGGCCAGTGTCACTCACGTCACATCCCATCCCTTTAGCTGGTGACAGCTACCCCCATCCTTACCCTTCCCAGTTCTTTTTCCTGAATCTTCTACCAATGTTTGAAGGAGGGGAAGACTTATTTTTCCCTGGAGTTGGAGGATTCTACCAATCTTCGCTTATGAGGTCATAGGAAGCTCTTGCTCAGTTTCTACAATGGAAAAGCACCACATGTGAGTCCTTCCCCTCTGTCATGGAGAGGGCAATCTTGT
>NC_056523.1:196230967-196256108 GCF_019175285.1 Sceloporus undulatus
CGCCCAGTGCAGAAGACCCCCAGTTCCACACTCATCTGATAAGGGCTATGGAACTGGCTATAGTATTTATTTAACTGAGCAGTGGCCAGATTGAAGGGGAAAGGAAGGGTAGGCTGCATAACCAAAGGTTCACGTAATGCACTTACAGCTCACATAAGCTCTTAGCTGGAAAGCTGAGAAAGTGCTACCCAATGTATCATGGGTCAGAGGACCATCTTGATGCAGCTTAAAATCCCATTAGCTAAAAAGGCCAATGCGTTTTTAGGCTGCATCAATAGAAGTATAGTGTCTAGATCAAGGGGAGTAATAATGCCACTCTATTCTACTCTGGTCAGGACCCACCTGGAATACTGTGTCCACTTTTGGGCACCACATTTAAAAAGGGACATTGAGAAACTGGAGCGTGTCCAAAGGAGGGCGACTAAAATGATGAAGGATCTTGAAACCATGCCCTATGGGGAAAGCCTTAGGGAGCTGGGGATGTTTAGCCTAGAGAAGAGAAGGTTAAGAGGTGATACGATCACTCTGTTTAAATATTTGAAGGGATGTCATATTGAGGAGGGAACAAGCTTGTTTTCTGCTGCTCTAGAGACTAGGACCCGGAGCAATGGATGCAAGCTCCAGGAAAAGAGATTCCATCTCAACATTAAGAGGAACTTCGTGACAGTAAGGGCTGTTTGACAGTGGAACACACTCCCCTGGAGAGTGGTGGAGTCTCCTTCTTTGGAGGTCTTTAAACAGAGGCTGGATGGCTATCTGTCGGGGATGTTCCTGCATGGCAGGGGGTTGGACTGGATGTTATTTTACTGTGGTGATAAGGGTGGGGAGACAAGTAATGCAGCAATTCAAAGGGGTGTAGGAGGAAGACTCTTGTAAATGAGGCTTAGTCCAGATTATTTGAAGAACTGTATCTCCCCATATGAATCTGCCAGAACACAAAGATTTGGGGGGAAGGCTTTCTCTTGGTCCCACCATGCCAGGCTCATTTGGTGAGGACATGAGCGACAGCCTTCTTGGTGGCTATTCCCACCATCTGGAATGTCCTTCCAAAGGTGGCTGTGTTGGCCCCCTTCCTGCTTGCCTTTCATCGGCAAGCTAAGACTTCTTTATTTAAGCAGGTGTTTAATGCCAGGGTGGCTTTTGTGTGGGGTGTGTGTTTTAGTTGTGCCTTTTAGGTTTTGTATATTTTTATATAGTTTTATACTGTTTTTAGATTATAGAATTTTTATTGTACTGCTTTTTTTTCCAAAATATTTTTCTATCTGTGAGCTGCCTTGGGTCCCTTTTGGGAGAAAGGCTACACATTACAGATATTAAATAAATAAATAAATAGCCAGCCACAGATGGCAGCAGCTTGGACAATGTGACACCAGGCAAGGGTAAAGAGCCAGAGAAGAAGCAAGTGGACCACATGGGGGCTAGAAGAGGTCTATTGTTCCAGAACGGTTGGGAAGACCCAAATGCAGAAAATAGCAAAAGTTCTACTTGCAGTCTCCTCCACCTTTTGGGAAAAGCTGTTAGAAGATTGATTATGGTTTTGGTTATTTGTGATTAACAAAGTTTAGCAGCAGCAGCAGCAGCAGCAACAAGTGTGTACTCCACAGGTATTTGGTAAAAATCTACTGGATCTGAGCATCTGGCAAATAAACAGGATACATTGGTAGGTAAAAAACTTGACTTACTTTATTGCTACATTTAGGTTCTACAAAATAACTAATCAGTAGAGAAATCTATACTTGCTAGAAGAGTCCTTAGAGCTGACTCTCATGTATGTAAGAAGAAAAAACATCTTTAGTAGCATAACCTGGTTTCTGCTTCCAAGCTTGGTGAGAGAGGACAGGAAAAGGACAGAGAACAAAGGGCAATAAACTTTATTGACTGCTAGAAAAGGGAGGGTATGGGAAATGACCTCTTCACAAGCAACACTGACCAAATGACCATGGAGATGCAGTCTGCCCTTGCCTTATACAGGGGATCCATTCCGGACCCTGCCATATAAGACAAATTGCCGTATACTCAAGCCCCATTCATTTAAATGGGGAATGCCCCCACAGTGCATGGTGTGGCACATGCCATGGTCACAGGCCCCATTCATTGTATTAGGGCTTGCTGTCCATGTAACCTCAAGTTCGCATATGGCAAGCCCACATACGGCACGGCACAGTGTATACATCTGTGTTCCTGCTAAAAGTCATTCCTCTTCTCAAGGAAAAACAACATAGATCTACAAAACAAGCATTGATGCTAATACTCCAACAAAAGAAAGTAGCATGGAGGAGTCAGTGGAAGAAAAAGTTACTTACCAGTAACAATGCTTCTTCAAGTGGTCATCTGTGCCTTCATACAGTTGGGTCTTGTGCACACGGAGATCCATTCATTGATATTGTAGAACGTTTTTGGTGGTAGCCCTGCCCTCCTAAGGGCGTCCGTATAAGTAGTGCTAAGAGGCTACTCCCCTTAGTTTCATGTCCGCCATGATAGATGGCAGATTTGCTCCTGGGGGGACCACTATCCTTGTATGAGAGGGTCTCACAACATGTTCCCCAGTCAAGAAAAGAAGCATCAAAAGTTAAGGAGGTGGTAGCTTGTGAATGACTACCACCATTACACAAATTTACTCAATGGTCTTTCCCCAGACCAAAAAAAAAAAAAGCAGCACTCATAAGCATCCGAGTGGAGGATTTTTCCACCACACAAAGTGCAATGTGCTGGTATATGACCATAAGAAAGAAATGCATTCATTCAGAAAGATCCAAGAGAAACCCAAGTGAAATCCAAGATAAGTCCAAGAGAAAAGAGAAATCAAAAGTGAAAAGCCACACAACATTGATTAGTTTCCAACATCTCGTACTTTGAGGGTATTTAGGTATTTAGGCCCTCACATGCATATGTCTGCATAACATTCAAAAGAGGCCCAGCTCACTACACATAGTTTTCTCTCCTCTCACTTTTTATCATCATGACATTCCAAAGAGCTAAGATAGGCTGAGCTATACTGTAACTAGTGAGTCAAGATCATCCAGTAAACTTCATGGCTGAGGGGAGATTTAAAGTCTACTGGGTCTACTTTGCCAATGAGTATAAGGTGTTGTAGGCTGTATTTCAGAGGAAGGAACTGACAAACCTCCTCCGAGTATCTCTTGCCTAAGAAAACCATGACATTCATGGGATGAATGTCATAAATGGACAGGCAACTTGAACCTCATAGACTAGCAAAATCCCTTTCTTCATTCCCCTTGTGTCCAAGTTGGCTGTGGGATTCTGGGAGCTGGAGTTCAAAAAACAAACCCTCCATAGCTCTGGTCTACCCAATCTTAGTCCAATACTAAGGTTGCTGTAACTGTGGCCTGTTACACAGCCAAATTAAGCTTAGGGCTGGAGCGTGGCTTTGGTGTGACTTCTGGACTCTTAGGACGCATGCATCATTGAAACACCATACCTCTACTGTGACTCGAAACAGCTTTATTTTGGCTGGCTGTAACAGGCCAACGTTTCTTTGAGTGATCATCTGTGATCTCACATATGTGGGATGTAGTGCACCTGCACAATACTGGTCAGAACTTCAAAGCAGTATGATCTGTGCTTTTTAGCAGTAGCTCCACCCCTCTCAGCCTCCCTATATAGTGTCCCTCATGCATCTAGGCCCCAGTGAAGGAGACCAGGATGCAGCTGAAGAATGTCAGGACCGTGGATAGTCTTGTGCTTATTTGAATGGAAATTTCTCTAACCTCTCGGTACTGTGGAAGGCCAGGGAAAGCAGAAAAGGTCTGTCATCCATCAGCGCCGATGGAATGGTATGAATCAGATGAGAGATGGTCAATCGTGAGGAAGCTGAGATGACAAGCTGACAATGATTATCCCAGCAATCATTGTGATCTAACAGCTGCATAGAGGCAAATGGCAAAGTGGATTGGTATTGCCCTGGAGGTAGGGTCTGCGGGGTCCAGTCAAGTCTTGGAGAGGGCTTAGACAACTACTACTACTACTACTATATGTGAGAAGCCTCCAAGATATCAGAGATGTGAGTTTATACTGAGACCATCTCAGTATGGAGTGACAGTACCGAGGATGGTATCAACCATATCAAGCTCTTGGTGGGCCTCGTTGAGGCAGAAGTTAAGTCCATGGTGGACTGGCAAATGGAAAGCTGTACAGAAGAGTCCAAGGAGTGTTGGGCTATATGGCTTTTGGCAAAGCTGAGGAAAGAGCCATGTGCTCAGCCAGAGGAGTCGGGACATGGAGGGCTTGTTCCCACAGAAGGGACTTTAGTCTGGCAGTGTAGATGCAACCAGTCTGGGAAGTAAAGTCCTGACAATGGGAGCAATAGGGGCATGAGGCCACAACTTCTCCAAGGCACAAGAGACACTTGGAATGCTCATCCTTCTCACAATGCACTGTTTGAAGAAGGATGAGGAAGCCATAGAAATCTGAAGAAGCCAAAAAACACCAAAATTAAGGGAAAACATAAGAGAAGCTGTTAAACAATCCAACCTAAGTGTGCAATGATACATAGCATGGCAGCTTTGCAACAGTGACACTGTCTACACTTTTCTGCAGTAGGAACAGCAGAGGGCAGTCCTGTATCACCTCCTTCTTTCCTTGTCGAAAGAAAGAAAGAAAGAAAGAAAGAAAGAAAGAAAGAAAGAAGTTTATCACACGGGGCAGATCCCATGCAGAAACTGAATTTAAACTAAAAAAACACAAAAGCGGGTAGATTTTCAGATGACGTAAGCATTAATGAGCATTAATGCAACATTAACCTGAATGGAAAGTAGACAAAACCCACTCCTTTTACTTCAGAAAATCCCAAAAGTAAAAAGGAGCAAACTTTGTCAACTTTCAGTTCGGGTTAATGTCGCATTATTGCTTATTAACCCTGATGTATCTGAAAATCAACCCGCTTTTGTGGATTTTTTCTGGATTTTTAAATCCCATTTTTGCATGGGATCCATCCCATGTGATAAACTCCAAAGAAAGAAAGAAAGAAAGAAAGAAAGAAAGAAAGAAAGAAAGACAGCCCTGGTACATTTATTATTGAACCATCCGGCTATAAGGAAAATTACAAACAGTGGTGAACATAATTCAAGCAGAGATGTGAAAAGCTCTCTACATTTCTCCAAATGCATCCTGTATTTTCATCCCATCCTTTGTTCGTGTCTAAATTTTGTTTTTGTTTTTTATTGGTGTATGGACATCCATACCAATTTTTCTGATATTAAATAAAACAAATTATTAATTATTAAAGATGTATCTTTGCACTTAACATTTCTTAAAGTGTACTATACTTCTGCATATTTTCAGCTGTTGCATCCCTTTTTAGCTGTTAGTCTTTACATTATGCAAACTTCATTCCTTTAAAGACACACACTAGTGTGCAAATTTCAAAGCAAGGGGCTATTTTTCTTGTTTGCACCATGTCTTGGGAGAGGCAAAACAGGTACTTTTATTGAGAATCTGAGCTCCAAAAATGCTTTCCCCTCTCTGCTTTCAACCTGGAAAAGTTTGGAGCTTAGGTCATTCTGCCCCCACTTCAGATTTCAGCCAGAGACTACGGTCACTTTCAGTTTGGATCAGAAAACAGAGTAGCTCCCTGCATTAAAGATTAAACAAAGTCTAACACAAGATGGAAATCATGTCACCTCAAAGAAATGTATGCAGCCTCTGCTGCCCTCTATCAAACACCAATTTGTTTTAGAAAAAGGAGAATCCAAAAGCCTTTAAAACAGTATGACCCTTTTCTAAAACAAGGCACACACTCAAATTACCTTCTTTCAGCAACAACAACAAAAATCAGTGTCAGCTTCTGGCTCCTTCCTGTTTTGGAGAGGAGTAGGATGGCCCCCAGTGGTTCCCGGGTGATGGAAAAATGGCTCCTGGACCCCTAGGCTTTCTAGCCCTGGTCTAATGGCTATTTTAAAGCTTTACATCATAAAGATTTGTGCACTACTGTCTACTTTACCAAATTAAAAAAGTGCCAAGACCTACAGGCTGATATACCCACAGGGAAGATGGGGAACAATGAGGACAGAGGGAAATCAAAGTACAGACACCCTAGACAAATAAAGTAACCATTCACAAAAAAGTTGCTGGTGATAACAGACAGCCCCTGCTCAATGTCCAAGCGCACATTATAGAACCATTCTGATTCACTGGAAGACAGAACAGTAGATCTGAGGGTGGAAAGAGCACCAACCAAGTGTTTGAAAGAGCTGCTTGCAGCCAGCCAACCAGCTGCACCCTTCATTGGATACACCAGATTTGCTAACTGGGAAAACAATACATCTCATAAACTTCAGCCCTCCCTATCTGTGATGTACTCACAAATAATAATGGGTTATTCAGTCCTGCAAACAAACAGGAAAAATGCCAGTTCATAATGCAAACCAAGTATATTATCTTATGAGTCAATGATCTCTTTGTGAGTATAAACAGCACACCTGTAAAAACAGCTGATGTATTAAATGTGTATTTTTAGAAGAGAGGATTATTACAGGGGAACAGAATGGGAAGAATCCCATGTCTCCCTTAGTATCATGCCTCGTTCCTAGGAACTAGGTTCAGACTGACATAAATAAGGAAACAGAAGGATAGAGGGACATGCCTGTTCCCGAGACAAACAGTGACACTCCCCAGCAGCCACAACACAATGACATGGACCTAATAATACCTACTGCAATTGAACATAGATGAGAGAGAGTGTATTTGAGATGCAGGGAGCATTTATATAGGAAATGCTCATTAATCGGGCAACAGCTCAAGAGGCTGCAAAGCTATATATAATCCAGCCACTCCCTCAGGAGGTTGTTGCTGATCATTCAGGAGGGTGCGACACTCTAGTCTCTTGATGCCTGGCTTGTGTTTCCAAAGAACTTTGGAGTTTGCACTGTAAACTGGCTACATTTCCTTGGACTAATGCATTGGCTTTCTTGCTGTACCCTACTGACATGGACTGCCTGACTCTGAGAACTGTAACTGGCTGGTAAGCCTCTGTACATGACTGGGTCTGTCTCACCTCTAACAGACTTTGCTTATTACCTTGCCCCTGGCTGGCCTTCAAGACATGACAATTATCTTCTTCCATTAAACATAAGTAAATGGTGGTAAATTCACTGTCAAATGTGTTCCAAACCTACAGCACTCTAATATGCTTCCAGGGACGTAGCCAGGATTTTGGGAAGGGGGGGGGTCCAGACTAAGTGTCACCATTATAATGGGGCTTGGGTGTGGTGGCGCAGCAGCACACACCATTCATTTTACCTAACGGAAGGGGGGGTCCGGACCCCAAGAACCCCCCCCCCCCATGCTTCTTTTATTAATGATTAAAATGAAAGCAGAGGAAAACAGATTTGTTGGGGAACTTTTAAAAAGGGATATAGTTGCAAAAAGCCTCATAAGGAGCAGGAATCTCAGTTTTGGAGAGCTCCAAAATAAACAACCAAAGTGTCATTCCCGAATGATGGTATTACCACATTTGCATTATTTGAACACATGGAATATAGTCATTGCTCAACCTTTATCAAGTTCTATGTTATATTATGGGATGCTAGCCCAAACGTTTTCTCAGTTCCATCAGCAAAAACACTCAGAAATGAATGCTGCCTCTGATATATCTACACATAACCCTCCATCTGGTCGTTTCTTATTCCAAAGTGCAATCAAGACAGTTCTCACATTTTATCTATGTTGTATGCATGCATTACACTTGTATCCAGTCTTTCTCCCCAAATGGAATCCACGGTGGCTATTTTAATTCCTTCATGACAGAAAATGACAGATGTAATAGTTTTAGAGTAGCAGAGCCATTCTGGATCTATTTCCTGCCTTCATATCAATTGTATGTCCACTTCTTCAGTATTGAGTTCTAGGAAGGGGAAATGTTCTGGACATTCACAGCAGAAACCAACCATTGGGTAGCATCTGAGACATCATCATTAAATTTCTTCCTTCCCAATTCACAGAATAAATTTGTCCTTAAAAAAAAACAAATTGAAAAACCCAAAGCAGTTCCATTTCACCATTATTGGTAAGGTTAGAAGAAATAGTCAAGTGGATAAATGTCCAAGTGATGCTTTATAAACATTTTATCAAAGAAACTCTGCCTGGAACTTTGTGAGAGGTAATGGGCCCCACTATCACCTGTCATTTAGGTTGCAAAACTGGAAAAAAAGTAGTCTTACCTCACTGCTGCAAACTTCCCTTACTTCAGTTTTCACAAGTAAGCACACATGCTTCAATAGAGAACTGAGACTGCATCTGTGCAGTCCTATAACATAGGCATTATACCACTTTAACCACTTCTTCAGAACTAGGAAGAGAAACATCAAAGGCTAACAATGTTCTGTACATGGTGACATATTCAAAAATACAACACCCACTTGGGGCAGCTGCCTCTCTTCTCACCTCATCCGCAGGCACCGCAAGGCCACTGTGGCTTTTCTTCATATCCCCCTCCAGCTTGGCGGGCTTTGAGTTCCTTTCCTTCTGCAGCTTTCTGAGTTCACCAGCCAGCAGCCATAAGAGCTGCTGACTCTCTGGGTAGGGCCAGGGAACTGAGCAAAGTAATGTGCCAATTCCAGCAGACACCTGAAGAAGAAAGAACAGAAGCAGGGGTAAATCGGAAAGGTAAAAACCTGTAAAGGCCTCTGTGAAGACTCTGCTTATCCCATCACTATGAAACCATATGCGGGGACCCCCACTCATCCCATCAGTGCCACACTATTTGAGGGGACTTTCCAGAAATCCTTGTTTTTCCTGTCTGAGACGCTCTCTTCCTTTAATCCCACAACTGGACACCAGCACCCTTGAACCCTGGACACCAGGGAGCCCTGGTGGTGCAGTGGTTAAATTTTGGCACTGTAGCCACAAGGTTGTGCATTTGATCTCAGGGCTCCAAGGCTGACTCAGCCTTCCATCCTTTTGTAGGTCAGTAGAATGAGTGCCCGGCTTGTTGGGGGAATTGGCTTACATACTGTAAACCACTTAGAGGTTGCTGAGTTCATTACTAAGCAGTATAGAAATGTAAATGCTATTGCTATTGCTATGCCTGAATTCAACCAAACACATTATTAAATCCCCCCCCCTTTACTAACTCTAATTCCTAACTTTGACAGACTCATGTCTCTCATTCTTTCTGGCTGCATCCACCTAGCCTTATTTTGTGTGGCATCCCTTTGGCCAACATTTGATGCTCTCCTTCTGCTCCAAACAGATTGTTGTTGTTGTTGTGCCAAATCATTTCCAATGTACAGTACCCCAAAGGCAATGCTATCATGGGGTTTTCTTGCAAGGTTTCTTCAGAGGGGGTTTGCCATTGACATCCTCTAAGGCTGAGACAGTATGACTTGCCCAGGGTCATCTGTTGGGTTTACATGGCTGAGCTGGGATTTGAACCCTGATCTGCAGAGTCATAGTCATCTGCAGAGCACAAACCATTACCCCATGAGACTTTACCCCATTGTTTATTTATTTAATTTATTTTGTATGTCGCCTTTCTCCCAGAGAGAGACCCAAGGCAGCTTCCAAAGATAATCACCTTAAAAAACCCATTAATTAAAAAAAATTATAACCCCATATATGAACAATATAAAACCATTTGAAATATACAAAAGTAAACAAAACACACACCCAAGTCAGAAGCTCCCCTGTTTACCTATTAAAAGCTTGCTTAAATGAAAAGGTCTTTGCCTGCCAGCAAAAAGAAAGCAGGGAAGGGGCCAGTGGAAGAGTTCCAGAAGTTGGAGCAGCCACCAAGAAGGCTCTCTCTTGTGTCCTCAACTAAGTGAGCCTGTGTAGTAAGGTAGGGGTGAATGCGGAGAGAGTTGGGGAAGGAGAGAGCGATCAGGTGGAAGGACCCAGAGGAAAGAGCCCAGGGGAGGGGCGAGAAGAAAAGGAGGTGGAGCCATAGAGAGGAATAAAGAGAGAGGAACAGCTGTGCGCGGGGAGAGGGGACAGACGCGGAAGAGGCGGACGTGGGGAGGCGGTCGAGCTAGGGACAGCTAGGGTAGTCCATAGCCCTCAGCGGGTTGGAAGGCCCGTATCTCTACAAACCAAACCAAGCCCTAGACCCCCAGGACCTCATGAGTCTCTGAAGCTAAGAGACCCAAGAGAGGAGGGTGACTTCCCTTTGTCAAAGGACGACGGCTGGGGAAAGGTGGAGACTGCTTGTTTGGTGAGTGAATGGTGGGATAGCAAAGGCAGGCGTTGAGAGCAGGGGCCCGAACCTCAGGACTGGGAAAAGTCAGACCGGGAGCCCCTGGAGAAGCATTCGGGAGGAAGAACCCAAGACTATAAAAAGAACTCACTGGTCTCCGAGACCTGAAGATTCCACCCCGGACCAGGCATAGAGGAACAAGTTTATTAGTTTGTTTAAAGATAGAATTGTTGGTCTGTAGGACCTTGTTACTTATCTGTTGCCAATAAAGGGCACCATTGTTGCAGCATCTATGGACTAGAGTAAGTTTGTTACCCACGTGTTGGAGGGCTGGAGGAAACTACAGCTCCCATCATGCAACCCGCCGCGCTGACCCCGCCCACAGCCTGTGATGGTGGTGGGACCAAGAGAAAGCCTTCCTCTGTAAATCGTAAAATGTCAGCAGGTCAGATAGTCTGGATATAAGCCATATTAACACAAACGTAATCCTATTTTAAGATTAATTTCTCTAATAAACACACGTTTAAAAAATCAACAACACAGAAATCCATATCACCACAGACTCCAATGGGCCAGTTCACAGAGACGCATCCATCACCTTAATGGTTCATTCAAAAAAAGCATCACATCTCATTTCACCTCAACACAAAACACTTCTCAGAAGAGTCAATTTACACATTCAGCTGAGAGTCACCAAGTAGTGTAAAACAATCAGTGATGTACATGTCTGAGGAAACCACCACGACCACCACAAAGAAAAGATGTTATGCGTGAGAAACCCTGACACTCCATTGTCTTTCTTCAGCTTTAAAGATATTCTCATTTTTTACTCTCGTTGCTGCTCAGCCCCTGTCACACAACCATTATCTCTGCATAGGTAAAGATGACTACATGAAAAAGAGGTCAGGGTTTTTGTGTGTTTAATGGTTGTGTGAAAGAAAGAGTGACAGCAAGTTTAGCTCACATGGCAACAGATAATCAGCAGCACAACTCTGCCCTAAGAACAACACAAGCTAAAATTCCTTTCATTCAACTATTTAAAAGAACAAGATGGTTTGTTTGGAATTTGGCCACCCTGCTTCCTCCATGATGTACTCCCTGAAACATTCCTTCCATCACCATAAGAATATTCCTCGATATTCTTAAGAGCCTTAACTTGTCCATCTAGCCTAATATTGTTTTTCCCAATGTCTCTCTAGGATTCTGCACGAAGCCTTCTTCTTTTAGAGTACAGTTGGCTTTTCGGATCTGTGGGTTCTGGGACACCCCATGGATGCAAATAAAAGCAAATAAACATACCACATACTATTATTAAATGATGGCAATGTGAATATGCATGCTTCAGTGTATCCACTTTCACGCCTCAACCATTTAATAATACGGGGCATGATGGTCTCTGAATGATCAGTTTTGTGTACCCGATGTCTGCAGATTGGAAGGTCCAACTGTACAGATGCCAGGGACTGAAACTTGGATTTCATTCAGGTTTACCATATTCCCATCAGAGCCTCTTGTTCTCTTTATATTAAGTCCTGGGGGAAGTCTCTGAAATAAATATAGTGGGATTCTAAAAGGAGGCTAAGTTGGTACACACTGTTGTAAAAGACAGACAATCTTTCCATAGGAGATCTACACATTGCTGTACATGTGTCCAGAAGGTGGAGTGCCAGCTTGCCTCCTGATCAGCTCAGTGCTATATTGAGAGTAAGGGAAAGAGAGCATGTCAAACAAACTGTGTTCACAGCAGGCTCATATTCCCTGAAGAAAGGCAGTCAGAATTTGTGAAGATTTTTAGGTTTAAGCACCAGCAGATCATAAGAACTGGAGGGCAAAACAGATCCAGTGGCAGGAACACAGGTCACCGAAACAGGCAGAGAAAGGCTAACCAGTATCTGCCTGGAGCTCCAAAGAAAGAAGAAAAACACAAGTAACTTCACAAGATGTAGCCGTGCTTATAAATGAATGAAATGCTAATGTATCTATGTTTACAACAGGGGGGGAAAGCTCTTCCCCTCAGGCCTAATCCAACCCCCTGAGGTCTCTTAATCCAGGGCCCTTTCATACTACACAGTTCTAGCACTCTCCTTCCACTTTAACTGTCATGGTTCTCTCCTATGTAATCCTGGGTTTTGTATTTTAGGGAGGGATGATCTTAGAAGCTAACCAGGATCAGCCCTTGTTAGTTCTTGGATAGGTGACTACCAATTAATACCAGAAGCTGTAGGCTATATGTTGATACAGGAGTGAGGTTGTAAGGCATGAAAGATCACACACAACAACCAGGTGGAGGAAAAAGGCCTCAACTTTATTGTTGTGAAAACAACCCTGAAAACAAAGTTGGCCAAAAGCATGGGCCCAGGCATCGACCAACCCTACTGTTGATCAATGAACCCCACTCCGGCCCAGTCCAGACCCCAGAGATGACAGGAAGAGAATTGGCTGGCCAGTGTCCAGGGTGACCCCATTACAAGGAATGCTGGCAAAGTGTCAGACTCCATCTGGGTGACATAATATGCCTGCCCATATGGGAACTCCCATACATTACCAGTGCTCATGATACATTGGTGAGCGGTGTTCTGGATCCATGACCCATACTGCTGCTGCCCCATAGTTGTGGCTCCTAAGGACTGGAGTGTGGCTTTGGCGCGGCTTCCAGACTCTTAGAACACATGCATCATTTAAACAGCATACCTCCAAAGTGGCCTGAAGCAGCTTTATTTTGGCCTGCCTGTAAGGGCCCTAAGGTAACAGCTATCACAACTTGTGGCAGCACATTCCGTACATTTTATTACATGTTCTGTGAAGCACTTTACAGCTCCTTTGCATGCCCCATTTAACTTAGTTCATCCCCCACAAAACCTCAGTTCAGTTCTAAAGTGATGCTGCTTGATAACCCTAGTTTGAAGTCTTGAATGTAAGGCTTTGCAAAGTCTCAACTCCTCAGATGCTGGGATCAAAACCTGGGACTTAATCACATGAGGACAATTGGAAATATAAATTATAGTTATCCTGTGAAAATCACACATTTGCGATTAAGGTTTTCACACAGTGTTGCAATTAAAGTGCAATTATCCCAGGAATATCCTGTGAAAATCCTGCAATCGCAATAAAGGTTTTCACATGACATCACAACGAAAAGCAATTAAAAAGATATTATCACATGAATAGCCAGGCAATAAACAGCAACAAAACATTCACGGGAAAATTCGGTGAATAATTTGCTGCTGTTTATTGCCTGGTTATTCCCATGATAATGGCTCTTTTATCATGCTGTGTGTGAAAATGTTAATCATGTTTCATTTGCATGATTTTCACAGGATAATCACCATTTAAACCATCAATTTCCCCCCATGTGATAAAGTCCCTAGAAACTGAAGTGAACAAACACTTCAGTCGGGGATGGACAACTTTCAGCATACATACAGGGCTGGTATATGATAGAATGCACACCTTCCTTTTTTCTTTTCTTTCTTTTCTTTTCTTTTCTTTTATTTTTTTTATTTTTTTTGAGGGATGGGTCTTTTTATTATCATTCTATGAAATGAAAAAGCATGGGGATTAGGGGTAGGGATGGGACAGAGTACCTTAGTGCCAAGGGCAGCATTGCCAATTTCCGAGGAATTCTCCGGAATCCAGGGAATGTAATTAATTTCTTTCCGGGGATTTTGACTGAATAATAATAATAAATATTGGGGAATTCCAGGGATTTTGGATTTTGGTAAAACACTTCGAGACTTGTTGGGAACACTGGCCAAAAGCAAAGAAAGAAAAGAAAAGAAAAGAAAGATGCATCCCCACTGCAGAAATAATCCAGTTAGAGATCACTTTAAGTGTCATGACTCAATTCTAGGGAATTCTGGGAATTGTAGTTTGTGAGACATTTAGCTTTCTCTGTTAGAGAGCTCTAGTGCCACAATAAATTGCAATTCCCAGAATTCCACAGCATTGAGCATTGCAGTTAAAGTGGTGTCAAACTGAATGATTTCTGTTGTGTGGATGCAGTTGAACATACATCCTTGGAAATGCAAGTCTCCCTGGATCCAGCTGGACTTCATTTAAAGCCAACATGATTAAACTTAGGGCTAGGCCATAAATATTTCCCCTGCATTGTCAAAAATTATACATATACCTCTAGCTGATGTCTCTAGCCTTCACTATCTTTTTTCACTACCCCTTTCATGACACAGGATTCCATTTGGAAGCCCTAAGCCACGAATGAGGAACATATCACCCTTCAGTCAGTGGCAACTATATGGCTTGGGTCCAGGTTATTTGTGGGATCACATCTCCCTTTATGAGCCACTTAGACTTCTGTGATCATATGGAGAGGCTATTCTCTCTGTCCTCAGGCTCATTTGGTGGGAACAAATGAGAGGGACATCTCAGTGGTTGCACCCAAAGTTTGGAATATCCCTGCTCTCCTTCTGGCAGTAGATAAAAATATTTTTGTGCTATCAACCTTTTTCATACTGATGGGCTTTTAAATGCTGTGCAATTTAGTGTTTAAGGTTTGTATAGATATTTTTAAAATGCATTTTATTATTTTAATGTTTTTTACTTTATAAACTGTTTAATGTTTTTGTAAATCATATATATTTATGTAATTTAAAAATATTTTTGTATTGTTTTTAAGTGGTATGGTTTTAAATTTGCTGTGATCTACATCAGGAAAAAAGTGGGATGATGATGATGATGATGATGAGAAGTCATCTACCACGAATTTCCTACCATATAGGTCCTTCAAATGGTGCTACATTGAGAAGTGCGAGGGGTACATAGAAAGACCTTCCCCCATTCTACACTGCACAATGAATAAATTTATAATCCTCCGTTATATCCCTTAGCCTTTTTTCTCTACACAAATAAGTCCTTAAACCCTTCAAGGTTACCACATAGAGAGGCTCCCTTGAACATTTCCAGCTCCAATTCTGTTTCAAATTACCTGGCGAAAGTACCATTGAATTCAGTCTGATTGACATCTATGAAAACATTGTACACTTGCACGGTTAACTGAACTTCCAATGAACAGCTAGGGCATGCTTCATGGCAAGCGCCGGCATCTTACACTGGTGCGGGGGGGGGGGGGGGGGGGTGAAAAAAATTTTTTTTTTTGGGTATTTTTCCCCGCATCCCCCCCCAGTACTGACGGGGGGGGTTTTTGTACAAAAAATAATACCCCCCCCCCCCCCAGAATTGCCAGGTTTTGGCAATGTGGCTGCTGAGTTTGCTGCCTCTGTGATTTGCAAGAATAAGTGGGAATTAAAAGAAGGCATGTTGGTAGCACAATTTAGCTTAAAAACAAACTAAACGCTCCCCACTGCAGAAGAGAAACTGCGCTTATCAAGGGACAAATGTGGCTGATGGGATGGACAGATCTCCCTCTTTACACAAAGGTGACAATGGGCATACAAGAATTTTTTACAGGAACAGGGCCAAACAGTGAAAGAAACTTAAACTACACATGCTACTATAAGGTAACGTTATTCCCAAATAACCTGCTAGTACTCATATGCACTTGCCCAAGAATTGGGACTGCTGCCCTACCAGGGACATCAATACGCCATGTAAAGACATGAAAGAAGGCCTTCTCACCATGGTACCCTAACTGTGGAATGCCCTCTCTCTGGAAGCCAAACTGGCACCAACACTCATGACATTTAGGTGCCAAGTTGAAACCTGGCTACAGCGATGTCACTAGGTTCGGTGTCACCTGGTGCAATAAATCATGGTGTCACCCCCCCCCCCCCGCTGACTTCTTCCCATACCAGAATTCGAGGAGATGTGGGTTCAGATCCCCAAGGTGGCCTTGGGCAAATCACATTCTCAGTCTCATAGGAAGCCAATGACAAACCTATTCTGGGGAAAAAAAACCTTCTCACAAGAAAACCCTGTGAGAGATTTGTCCTCAGCATTCCCATAAGTTGCAAATGGCTTGAAGGAACACCAGACCCACAAGAGCGCATGTGGGAGAGAGGCTGCTCAGTGTGTGGAATGAGAAAGCAGAAAGATATTTCTACTCACTGAAGCCGGATCACAAAGCACAAGGAGGAGAAAGTGACAGTGGTAAGCTCTGAGGAGGGCATCTTGCTGGCTCCTTGCAGGTCTAGCCTGGCTGCGATCAATGCACTTACCAAAGCGACAAAGAAGGAGTTGCCCTCAGTGACTACCTTCTTTAGCCCCCTGCATCAGAATGATGCGAGCTCCACCTTGCACTTTCCCTCTCTCATCTTCCCCAGCCACTTTAGTTTAAAGCACACCTCCTTTTCCCCAGGCAACACAGCATTCACAAGCAGATACTCACTCCACTTTTCTGGCCAATGGAGAGAAGAGACAAGTCAACAATGGAGGAGTGACAGCTGCTGAATCCAGGTGAGCACATGCACGTAGCTCTTGTTGGTGCCTCCTTGCCTCCTGGGCTGGCATCACCAAAAACTAGGAGACGCCAGAGCTACCACTGCAGCCAGACCAGGCTATGATGACAGTGACAGAGCCTTTCTTTCCTTCTCCTCAAACCCAAATCCCTTCCCTCCCATTTTTGCTCATCGAAAGTGAAGGGGCTCTGCCATGGGCCCCGGACACCGGGCTGGGGCTTAACCTACAGCTTGTTGTGACACATCTTCCTCCTGCAGCTGACTCCTTTGTATGTTTCCTTGCAGGTTTGCTAGCTCAGGAGCAGAGGAGGCACCAATATGCCAAAGAAGAAGCAGGGCTATGGTTAACTGGATGCAAGAAAGGAAAGCAGTCACCACCACCATCATCATTACATTGGGAGGTCCCATGTCTTCCAGGCTCCATGGGCAGAATGAGGAGTTGTCAACCTCACATGCTGATGGCAGCTGCAAGAAGGCAGTTCCCACCTTCCTCTGGCCATCTCACCTCTCGCACTTCCTGCACACATGCCAGTTCCAGGTTCAGTGGGCAGAGTGGAGAGACACTGGTCTCAATTGCCTCTTTCCTCCACCCACTGCACCTCACCTCACTATTCAATTTTTGGAAAGCAGTCACCAAAAAAGCACTCACCCCACTTTTGCTATCACCTGGTATGATCTGTACTCCCCACATCCCCTGCTTGGCTGTTCATCAAGACCTTTGGGCTCATTAATTCAACCCAAATACACACACAGGTTTAAAAACATTTACCGTAAATACATTTTAATTCTTTATGATATTTAATTTTTTTATCTTATTGAAATTATTTTACTGTATTTAAACTGTTTGATCAGCTTAAATGCTATTTGTAAGACATCCTGAGATCTTTTCCTATGGGGGTGGTGAATAAATATTAATAAAACTGTTTGTGATTACAGTATATGAAAATTATGCTGGAATCTTGCACCAGTAATTTCATTTCTGTTACAGGAGACCATGAATTCAAAGTTAGATGTAAGGAAATCTGGAATGCCTCTGTTCACAGCAGTATGAGAAAATAGTGCCTTTTATGGGGTTAATAAGATTTAGCAATGTATTTAGTTCAAAGGGTCTTTGCTGTGGAGCAGCAAGTCATCTGGGCTATAGAAGAATAATTTCTAGCTACATTTCAAGACAGGAAAATTTTCAGCCAAATGGAAGGTTTCTGCACACGGATCTTGCTGAGTTGAATTTTCCCCATGTACCAACTAGCAGTCCACTTACTAAAAGAAGAAAGAAAGAAATGAAAAGTAGGTTGAGTGGTTCCATTAGACAAGACAAAACAGAAAAGCCGACATTCATGACAACTCACTAGCAAACACAGAAAAATGAATTGATTACTAAGGACAATACTAAACATGATGTTAATTGCAAGAAGCAATTGTGTTGCAAATGAAAGCTATGGTTAAGGTTGGCCCATAACCTTTTCACCATGTGCCTTGTCAGTTTCAAAATGGTATTGACTAGTGCTTCCCTCCTCCCCATGGTCCCAATGAAGATTCCCTGCCCATGAAGACTGTTTGCATCAGTAGAGAAATGACACAATGAATGACTTCACTGGCACAGAATGAGGGAGTGAATTTATAACCTACAGAGGAACTCAGCTTATACAGTTCTGGCAAATTTTTCTCTACTATAATAGATCCATGTGATCTTAGGGCTTATTCACAAATTTACATTATTTAAGAAAGGATCAACCAGTGGCCCATAGAGGCAGTGCCTCTTAAATTTAGAGTGAGAGAGCACCATTATTATCCCTGATACATGGTTCAAGATAATAGTGACAGTTTTCCACTACCCTAAAGGCACCAGATCCCATCTGATATTGGAAGCTAAGCCGGGGCAACCCTGGTTAGTACTTAGATGGAAGACCATCAGCAAATACCAGATGATATAAGGCAGTGATGGTGAACCTTTTACAGACCGAGTGCCCAAATTGCAACCCAGACCCCACTTATTTATTGCAAAGTGCCACGTCCCTCTGGCTTTCTAGTAAGAAACTCTGGCAAACTGTGCTAGGGCTACAGCATGTGTGCCCACAGAGAGGGCTCAGAGTGCCACCTCTGGCACACGTGCCATAGGTTCGCCATCACTGTTATAGGGTATATTTTAGAGGAAGGAATGAGCAAAACCACCTCTGAGTATTCCTTCCCTAAGAAAATCCTAGGAATCCATGAGGTTGCCATAAGTTGACAGATGACTTCAAGGGACATATGTGCACACACACTTCCTCTGCCCTCCCAATTTGGAATGCAAGTAAGGGTCGCATTGCTTTCTCTGGTCAGTGATCAGAGGTAATGACAGGGTTCCTAGTCTCCCCAACTCAAGGGATGGGTCTTCTGGAGGAGATAAGATATTTCCTAGACCATTCCTGGGCCAGATCCATAGGTCAAATTAGGCCTACAGGGCCAGGGTTCACCTTCCTTGCCAGACAACTACTTCTGCAACTGAGATTCCATCATAGAATCATGGAGTTGGAAGAAACCACAAGGGCCATTCAGTCCAACCCCCTGCTATGCAGGAACTCACAATCAAAGCACCCCTGAGAAATGGCCATCCAGCTTCTGTGTAAAGACCTCCAAAGGAGGAGACTCCACCACATTCTGAGGGAGTGTCTTCGACTGTAGAGCAGCCCTTGGTGTCTAAAAGTTCCTCTTAATGTTGAGGTGGAATCTCTTTTCCTGTAGCTTGCATCTATTGTTCCGTGTCCTATTCTGTGGTACAGCAGAAAACAAGCTTGCCCCATCCTCAATATGACATCCCTTCAAATACTTAAACAGGGCTATCATATTACGTCTTAACCATGTCTTCTCCAAGCTAAACATACCCCAAGTCTCTCTTCATAGGTCTTTATGGTTTCCAGACTCTTCTCCATTTTGGTTACCTTCCTCTGGACACACTCCAGCTTCTCAATATCCTTTTTGAATTGTGGTGCCGAGACCTGGACACAGTATTGTTCCAGGTGACCAGAGCAGAATAGAGTGGCACTATTACTTCCCTTGATTTAGACACTATACTTCTATTGATGCAGCCTAAAATAGCACTGGCCTTTTTAGCTGCCACATTACCCTGTTGATTCATGTTCTAGAACTCCTTGGATCTCTTTCACATGCAGTCTTGTTAAGCCAGGTGTCCCCCATCCCTTGTCTATGCATTTCATTTCTTCTACCTAAGTGCAGTATCTTATATTTCTACATGCTGAAATTCATTTTGTTAGCTTTGGCCCAGGTTTCTAACCCATTAAAATCATTGTGAATTTTGATCCTGTCCTTTTGGGTATTAGCTACTTCTCCTAATTTGGGGTCATCGGAAAATTTGATAAGCATGCCCTCTATTCCGTCATCCAAGTCATTGATAAAAATGTTGAATAGCACTGGGCCCAGGACAAAACCCTGTGGCACCCCACCAGTCGCTTCTCTCCAGGTGAAGAGGAGTCATTGCTGAGCACCGTTTGGGTTTGGCCAGTCAACCAATTACAAATCCACCTAATAGTTACATTTAAGATTATCACAAGGGAGAGTAAAGCGTCTTTCTCCTGTGTTTAATTCATGTTATTAGTGTGGGGAAGATTATCACACCCCCATGTGCTTATCTCGTTCTTCTACCATCTGTAAATAGTAATGGATCCATCATTAGAGTTCTCATTAATACCCAACAATGGGTCCATTACTGTTTACAGACAGTAGAAGAATGAGAAACGTGTGGGTGGGGTTGATAATCTCCCCCCCCCAATCATGCAACTAACATGAATTAAGCATGGGAGAAGGACGCTTTCCTCCCGTGTGATAATCTGCAGAGTCTAGCCCACATTTTACTAGCCTGTTTGCAAGAATATCAGTGTGTGAATAGCTAGGAAAACAAAAAAGCTTGTGTGCAAGTGGCACTGAACAAAGAGCAGAAAAATAAGGAGCAACAAAGATTAAATTGAAACAGAGATTAAAATAGAACAATGAACCATAAGTGGGGAAACTTGTAAACAGAGGAGGCTGAGAGAGGAGCACTGACTGTGAGGCACGTGTTAAGATGAAAGATCAGTGGCTGCTCTCCTTTTCTGAGAACACACAGGCTGAGAATACACAGATCAAAGATCTGACCATCATCTTGGAGGAAATAAATGGACTTCCAGGATAGCATGAAAGAGAAACAAAGAAAAGGTTTGGGTTGTTTGTTTTCATATTAGCAAAGTTGGAGATTCAATTTAGTTGATGTAGTAGTACTAATTCTACTCCTTAGTGGTTCAGGGAAACAGAAGTTCAGTTCTTCTGTAGGTGATAGAAAATCCTTTTGGTTTTAGATTACACCCCAAGTGGTTTTCATATGGGCATCAAACCTTGCTTAATGGCAATGGAACAATTAAACAGTATAATATATTTTATATACGCAAACATAGCTGCTTAACTGTGTAAGTGTACAGGTATTTATGTACAAATATGCTACATCTGGTACATGCAAAAAGACCTCTTAAATGATTTTTGGCCTTTTTTTTTCTTCTCCTCATTCCCTAAACCTTTTGGGTCACTGATCCTGAGGAAGTGTTCTCAAGATCTCAAAAGTATTAAAAAAATTTTTTTAACTACTTCACCATTACAGACCACAGAAAATGATTCAGATATATAGCCATGCTACTCGGGAATATCAGTATGCAAAACAATACTGTATTGTAGCACCTTTGAAACCACCTGAGCAAAAGATGTTATAGAATAAACTTTCATAGATTTGCATTGGAAAAAATAGACAAGTCTACAAAAGGTTATGCTGCAACCTCTTTCACACAGTCTCAAAGGTGCTACAAGATCCCTTTGCACACAGAACATGATGCAATTCAGCATATAACCACATCTTATAAATTGAACACAAATTATTTAGTTAGTAAATTGATATTTTGACCTTTCTGCTGAACATTTTACTCAAGACAGCTAACAATAAAATTCAGACAAAGTGTATAAAAACACATCTAAAACAGATGGGTAAAACCCCACACAAGGGAGTCCGTATGCCATTCCATAAGTACAATGACTTGCCAAGGGTATTGTTCTTTTGTTGCTAGGACATGGTAATTGATGTCAGAGCTGAGCCACAGCTTACAGTCTTTGAAAAAATCAGAAGTGAACAGCAATTAGCATTAGAGGTGAAAACCAGAAAGACCAGAGAACAAGTGAGGAATCTGATGACCACAGAACAAGATACTGAATAAGTGAGAAGTCTAACGCAAAGATCAACAGCAGAAACACAAAACATACCAGTCTCAGGCTCAAAGAAACCTTAAATGTATATTTATTACACCACAGAAGTGTGATAACTACTTTAACTGCTATGGCTCCGTCCTACAGAATCATGGGATTTCTAGGCACCTGATAGGTCAAGTACTGTACCTAGTAGAAAATTTCAAAGCCCTGGAAGAACTATTAAGGAAAATCAAGGAAGAAAGTTATTTGTCTTTTTTGGCAGGATAAAGCAGGGTTACAGCTGAACATTGAGAAGAACAAAACAAAAACAATGACCACAGATGATTCACATAACTTTAAACTGGATAATGAAGACAATGAAATAGCTTAAGATTTTGTATACCTACACTCCTCATAAATCAAAAAGTAGGCATATTCAAGAAATCAGTGCAAGACTAAGAGTTGGAAGGGCAGCTATGAAGGAACTAAATAAGACCCTCAAGTGTAAAGATATACCACTGAATATTAAAGTTAGGATTGTCTATGCCATCGTATTTCCAATTTCCATGTATGACTGTGAAAACTGGAGAGTGAAAAAAGCTGACAGGAAGATAATCAACTCATTTGAAATGAGGGTACCATGGACTGCCAAAAAAGACAAATGCATCCTAGGGCAAATCAAGCCTGAACTCTTGACTAGAACTAAGGACTAGAGCGCAGCTTTGGCGGAGCTTCTGGCCTCTTAAGACACTTAATTTAAACAGCATACCTCCAAAGTGACCCGAAGCAGCTTTATTTTGGCCTGTCTGTTCGGGCCCTGAGATTATTATACTTTGGACATATGATAAGATGGCATGACACACTGGAAAAGTTGATAGATGCTTGATACAGTGGAAAGCAAGAGGGGGGAAGACCATATTACAGGTGGATAGACTCAATCAAAGCCATAGCTCTGCATTTGCAGGACCTCAGCAGAGCTGTTAACAGTTGAAATGATGCTAGGACAAATTACATTTTTAGTCTGTAAGTCCTAGAATCCTCCAGTCAACATGGCTACTGGGGGTTTTAATCCAAAAATGTAACTTTTCTCAAGATCAGGGCAGTGCTTTATCTCCTGCCTTTATATCTATGTGTGTGTGTGTGTTGTGCCTACAAGTAATTTCTGAGTTATGACAATCTTAAAGCGAATGTATCATGTGGTTTTTTTGGGCAAGATTTGTTCAGAGGAGGTTTGCCCTTGTCTTCCCATGAGGCTGAGAGCAAGTGACTTGCCCAAGGTCAAGTTTCATCACAGCTGAGTGGGAATCGAACCCTGGTCTCTAGAGTCAAAGTCCAATGCTTAAACCAGTACAGCATGCTGACACTCCTTTATATGAGACCCAGCTCTAAAAAGCAGGTTCCTGTTCTTTGCTCTTTAACCGTAATATTCTGATTCCAGCAGCACTGGATTATCTCCTGATTCTACGTGGTTTCTCCACCTCCCAGGCACGGTAAATCCCACACAGAGCTTTTCACAGTTGCTTCTGCATGAATTCCTCTCTTTATTTTTTTTACATTTGAAGTGAGCACTGTTCAAAATTTTGTCTGTGGGTGTTGAAAGTAGAGTGGGGGAGATTTGCGTTGGCAGACTTGTTCCCTGCAATAAGTCTGTTAGGCACAACTGGGTATATTCTTCAGCAGAAACATGTCAGCTTCTTATTATCTCAGCATCTGATTCCCAGAGAGCCCCGGAAGGCCAAGGCAGATTTTCACCAAAACCCACTGATACAGATACAGCAAAGTAATAAAACTGAATATGAATGTGGTCTTGGAATGAAATCTCCCTTCAAAGACTCCTGCTATTTCAGTAAGATGATCCAGAGCACCCCATCCCTACCTACAAAACCAGGGCTGCATCATATCCCACCCAGTGTACTAATTTACTCTTCCTCCCTTACAAGGCAACGACTCTATGGAGAAAAAGAAAGTGCTGATCTTCAGGATGGTGACAAAATTCAAAGTCAGTTTCTCCATTAGGAAAGAATAAAGCAATTGCTTCAGGCAGCAGAGCACTAGAGACTGCCATTCTTTACACCCACCCACCCAGCAAGGTTTCCCCATAGCCACTGCCTCACCTCTCAGATGCCTCATCCATGTGTAGGGTGCAATGTGTCTTTTACAAAGGGCAGTCCTCTATTGGAAGGGCAATTCCACTTTCTGAAGGTGTCATCTGTTTGAAGGACTATGCAAGCCAAGCCTGGTTTAAAAGCAAAAGAGCTATGAGAAGGGGGAATCAGGAGTCTTGCAGTCCCACACCCACAGTTCAGCACCTGGGTACCAGACTCAGGAGCCATGCAGGTTACCTGGTCACCATCTTCCACATACAGTTGAGATGTGTTGTAATTTGTTAAATCATAAAAAATAATTTCTTATTTGCATCTGCACGTTGTTGTTGTAAACTACCATCGACTTCCACTTATGATGATCCTATAAATGAGTGATCCCAAAGATAGTCCTGCTCAGATCTCGCAAACTCAGGCCCATGGCTTCCTTGTTTTGAGCCCATTCACCTGTAATGTGTTCTTCTTCTTTCCCTACTGCCTTCTTCCTTGCCAAGCATCATTGTATTGTCATAATCTGGCCAAAGTACAACAGCCTCAGTTTAGTCATCTTGGCTTCTAGGGAGAGTTCAGGCCTGGTTTACTCTAGGATCCATTCATTTGTCTTTTTAGCACTCCAACGTATCCAGCATATCTATCAAATGTTTTAATTTTCTTCCTGTCAGTTTTCTTCATTGTCCAGCTTTTACATTCATACATAGAAATAGGAAATACGTATGATGGCACAAATTATTCGTACTTTGTTATAGGCTGGGATTTGACTTCAAGATCCCCCCCTAGATAACAAAATCCATGGATGCTCAAGTCCCATTAAACATGACATAGCAAAATGGTGTCCCTTATTTAAAAAATGGAAAATCAAGGTTTGATATTTGAAATTTATCCTTTTTTGGAACATTTTCAAACCGTGGATGCTTAAATCCGTATATAAAAAAATCCGTGTATAAGAAGGGCCGACTGTATCTTTAATCTTGATGATCTTACCTAGGTCCTTCACAGCTGCCCTTCCAAGTCCTATTCTTATAATCTGTTTACAATCTCTGTTCTGATTTATGACTGAGCCAAGATATGAAAAATCTTTAACTATTTAAATATATTCATTATTTACTTTTTTGTTTTCTTAATGTTCAAGTGTAGCCCTGCCTATCCATTTTCTTCAATAGTCATTGCATGTCTTTGCTATTTTCTCCTAGTGGTATACTATGTTCACCATATGCTAAGTTCAGTGTACAATGTATACAGAGAGGTTGAAAAAATGTATCCTTGCCTGCCCCCCCCCCATGCCAATTGGAAACCATTCTATTTCTCCAGACTATCTC
>NC_056523.1:196256118-196294810 GCF_019175285.1 Sceloporus undulatus
CAGAAACAAACAGCACACAGAAACTATCATGTATGATTTTATGTAAATAGATGTCCTTGTTTTCTTCCCTTTCTTTTGGTGAAGTGCTACTGTCCATCTGCACTTTGTCTTACCTTCCACTGACAGCAGATCTGCGGCCCTACCCAATGTATAGCAGTGGCAGCCACTAAAAGAAACTGCTGCTGAATTAGACACAGGGAGGAAAGGCAGGCCAGCAATAAGGGAAGGTGAAGTGAGAAGAGAAAAGAGAAGAGAAGAGAAGGCATACAGGCAGGGTGAAGGTGGGGAATGAAGGGAAGGGATGCAACTGAAGTAAGGGCTCCGGCAGTGGGACAGATCAGGCTTATAGCTGACATACCCCCAGGCCTACGCCAGACAGCAAAATATCTACTAACAGAACTGTACAAACATGGGAAGGCTGTGAGCAAAACACACAGACAGTTCTTGATTTAAAATGACATTTTCATACCTAAGTGGACAAGATTCTCTGACCCTGTCTGCACAACCCAAATAAAACATCTCCTCCATCCTCTTGTCAGAGAGTTTACACTGTGCAGGGCCTAAACTCCAGTTCTGGTCCAAACAGTCCAAACAACATCCAGCCAGATCAGCAGCACACCCAGAATATACAGATATACCGTTTATAAAACTCACTATTAGAATTTGCTTTGGATCTGGAGTCCTCTGCAGTACTGCCAGGTAGCTGTTCACATTTATGTCCTGCTATGCTCCCTGGTGTGGCCACTGTGAGTCACCACTCTGAAGTCAGAATGAGGCAGGCAGCCATGTGAACAAAGCTAGGCACCTTGTTCTGATCTCATTCGCTTTGGTGACACCACCATCGGGCAGCACAGCTGGACACATGTGTGCAAACATCGCATTACAACAGAGGGCCACAGGTAACAGGAGGAGGTTCACAGAATCCTAGAGTTGGAAGAGAGCACAAGGGCTATCCAGTCCAACTCCATGCCATGCAGTAAGACACAATCCAGGAATCCCTGACAGATGGCCATCCAGTCTGTTTAAAAATAGCCTCCAAAGAAAACTCCATAACACTGCAAGGGAGTGTGTTCCACTGTTAAACAGCTCTTCCGGTCAGGAAGTTCTTCCTAATGTTTAGGTGGAATCTCTTTTCCTGTAGGTTGGGGAAACTTCAGGGCCAGGAAGTTTCTGCTCCTGGAGTATTCTGGCCTATGCAGATACTACCTTTGTGGTCACAGACAGAGGTCTTTTCAAGACATCGCCTGACACTGATTAACTAGAGATGCAGTAGAATGGAAATATGGAAGCGGGATTGCTCTACCCCTTAGCTTATTATCTGTCAATGAGAAAGCTGCCTCTATTGACATAAAAGAGAGCCAGTGTGGTGTAGTGGTTTTAGTGCCAGAATAGGATGTTGGGAGTTAGGTCTCCCAGCTTGGCCATGAAACCCATTGGGTGGCCTTGGGCAAGTCACATTCTCTCAGCCTTAGAGGTTGGCAACAGCAAACCTCCTCTGAAGAAACTTGCCAAGAAAACCCTGTGATAGGTTTGCCTTAGAGTCGCTTAAATTGGAAATGACTTGAAGGCACACAATAAGAAAGGTGTATACTCTAATTCTGCAAGAGAACAATGGATTTATATCCATGAAAGTTCATGTGAAAATAAAGCCCAGTTAGCTTTAAAGATGCTGCCATGTTTCCCTTTTCCCCTCCCTATTCCTTCCTCTTTTTAAAACAAATCTCAGCATGGGAAATTTAGCCACAGAATTCAACTGTATGTGTTTTTGGTATTCATGTTTTTTTAACCTTTTCAGTCCTTATGTTTGCTAAGTATATTTGAAGGTATGTGAATAAGGCTGGCAAAATACTGAAGGTTGTTTGCTGAATAAGATTCAATGTGGTTAGATGGTGGGTCTGTACGTTCATGACCATCAAAGTACAGTAAAAATTGTGTCAGACAAAACAACAACCCAAAAACTAACAGCAAGCATATTCAATTAGCAATCAGAATTTTTGCAGTATACAGAATCCAGACTTGACAGAAGCAGAATTTTAGTGAAGAATATCCACACATTCCTGCTCATATTAACTTTTTGCAAAGGTCTTCTCTCTGCATCCAGCCATGATATTTTATTGTCACATACTTCCATTTGAGCACATTTCTTTCTCCTGGGTTAGAGTGGGCAACACATGGCCACATGCCACAAGTGACCTCAAAGTCAGTTCTGCAGTGCCCCTGGCCCTAGAGTTGGCAATATGCTGCTCTATTTTAACAGCATGGCAGCACTGCTCTATTAAAAGAAACACATTTTTCTTTAAAATAAGGCACACTGCTCATGGAACACCATGTTTTAAATGGAAAAGGGTGATTTAGGCAAACTGGATGGGTCCCCTCTCCCAATTTTACCAGTTGCCAGCATGCCACTGAATTTTGGTGGACGCAAGGCTTACATCCCACAGTAGGACTTAGGGACACAAAATTGGCCTCCAGTCCAAATGCACCACTTGCCCACCTCTCAGTTCTTGGAGTGTATAACCTTTATGCAGATACTGCAGCACTTGTAAAGTTCCCAGAAGTCACGGTAAACGGGGAAGCCAGAAAAGCTAGAAAGGGAACTAAAGATGAAGCTGGATTAATTAAGACTTCTTTCTGAAATAAGGTCCATTCACCTCTCTGTCTAAAAGAGATTGTCACTCAGGACACAATAGATGAGAGACAGCCATGCCTACAGACTCAAGGCACACTTTCCATTGCACAGCTCCTTCTTTAATCTATACACAAATTCATCCACTACCGATGGAAAGAGACAAGAAAACATAGCCATGTACCAAAACCTTTCCCCAAGTCCTGTGCCAGAGGATAAACAAAACCCATCAAGCATTTGTAAAACTGAAATCTAAATGCTTTTACAGTACAGATTAAATCCTGGTCATTTGCATTCAAAAACTTCATTTTTAATTTGGATTTGCATTCAAAGACTTCAAAAACAAGTCGTCATCTGTCTTTCATGGCAGTCTTGCTGTCCCTAACATGCCATAATATGGGGCATAGGACAGACTGGAAATCCTCTTTCAAGGCTAGACTTAGAGCTACATTCTCTGGTTTTCCTCTCCACCCAATCCTTGTGGATGTTTCTACATTCCTCATCTCTTCAGCACCAGGGAGGGGAAATGTGCATGGATTAAGGGTATGTAACAGATGAAAAACAGGTTGCTTACCTAGAACTGTGGTTCTTTGAATGGTCATCTGTGAATTCACACACACAAATTGTTCTGTACATGCACAGAGCATTCTTGGGAGCTTCTAAAACTAAGCAGAGTGTTTTGGTGGTAGCCCTGCCCCCTTTCCAATGTGCATGCATTGGTTCATCTGCATTTCCCACACTACAGCAAATGGAAGACAAGTGGAAGGCAGGCAAGACAGCCACAGTGGGAAGGAGGGTGACTTGTGTGCATTTACAGATGACCACCTGAAGAACCAGTTACAGGTAAGCAACCTGCTCTTTTGTGACTCATATATGGATGAATAGTGAAGTGAGTCAACTCGAGAAACCATAGCTTGTCAATGACAAACAGAAACAGCACCTCTAAAATTCATGTCCATGTGAACCTTCATACCCAAACTATAATGCATCATGATGCCCAGGTTACTGCCTTGCAAATGACATGCAAGGGGATGTTAGCCAGGAAGGCCATGGATATAGCTACTCCTCTGGTAGAGTGGCTTTGGATGATCAGAGGTAGAACTTACTTTGCCATTTCATAAGTGAGGCAGATAGTAGCTAACACCCACTTTAAGATGCATTATGCAGATAGTGGGTGTGCTAGTTCCCCCATAGGAGTCAAAGTATCTGACAGACATACAGAAACCCTTTGTACATCCGAAGTAAAAGCCCAAGGAGTGTCCCACAACATGACATCAAGTGCTAAGCAGTCTCAGATGGCATAGAAAAAATACCTGTAGTGTGACATCTTGGGTGAGAAGAAACTCCAATACCATCTCCAAGATGAAGGTGATATGGTGGCAGAGTACTACCTTGATTTTACTGAAGAGGGAAAAGGGTGGATCACACCTGAATGCTACCATCTCTCTGATTCAACAGGCAAATATGATTTCAACCAGAGTATTTGCTGTGCACCTTAGCTAGGGAAGCTGATTGTTCAGTGTGAACAGCTGGGACCACACTAACTAAGCTGCAGGTGTGCCAAGTCTCTTCCCAAACACTCCTAGTATCTCCTAGGGAAACCCAACAGGGAGAGGATGAATCCAAGATTTCACCCTCCAAGTATACCACGATGAATTGAACCTCCTTGGAGGAGAGCAATAACACAATTTGAAGCTCTCTAATATGGATTTTTCTCCATTGCAGGGAGCTTGCAAACCTGAGAAACCTCTGATGATCATCAGATGAAATGTTCAGGGATCAGTCAGCAGAGACTACTGGTTTTTTAAAAATTTAATTGATGTGTCTTATCCTTTTTCTGCTTCTTCTCATGGATTGGAGAAGCTTTCCATTTGTAGGAGAGCCTGACAAAGTGGACGTGGTCACCATCTACAGTGGGACTAGTGGCAGAATAGTCACAGTGTATATTAATAGTTTATCTTATTTGGCCCAGGCTGCCCAGAGCTCTTGTCATCTTCAAAACAACCAATACAAAATGTATTACCCTGGACATCAATACACAGGAGTGGTAATCAGTTTGGAAAGGCACGAGGAATAAAGGAAATTGTGTGGAGAAACACTCTACTCATAAGTGTTTCCATGAACCAATCTAATAATTATGATAAATCAATACACTGTCACAGTGGTACCCTTGCCTTTTCTTCCAAGAAATGAAGAATTATTACAGATCATCCTCACAACAACTCTGTGAAGCAGGCAATGCTGAGAGAAAGAATCACTTTGCAGACTGCACTCCTATAAAGATTTCTCTGGATTTCATTCCATATATATCTTTCTCCTCCAGGGAACTTGCCCTGTCTTGGAGTCCAGCAAGGAGTAAAATATCAAAAAAGTCTCATCAGAGACAAGACAATAGCAACCTCAGTTTTGTACAGGAGCTTACCAGTCAGACATAAACAGTTCTCAGAATCCATGGTACAGCAGTAAATCCAAGGTCTCAGCATATGGGAGTGTCAAGTAGCAAGTAGCCTGGTCAGTTTATGTTTCTTTCAAAACATGAGCCAAGAATCCAGAGACATAAGTATTGCTTCCTCCAGAATGGTTGGTTCTCAACAATGAACTTCTGAGGGAGTTGCTGGAATATTTAAGATGTGGCAGCCTCCTGCAATGGTTGCCTGATTAATAAGTTTTTCAGGGTTCAGTACTCTGAGCATTACAGCCCCTCCTTCTTTTGACTGCATTCAGCTGTGGAAGGTAATGTTGAGTTATGTCTCTGTGTTGTGGCTACTGAGGATTGTCCCTGTCTGTCTCAAGTACTGGTATTCCCCAGTCTTTCTGTTTCTGAACTTGCCTGTGTCTGAACTTAGGTTCTGGGAACAAGGCATGACAGAACTAAAGATAGTGTATATGATTGTCCCCCTTCCTTCATCTTATCCTTAGAGAAAACCTGACTGAGAGATGGTAACCAGTCTGAGGTTATCCAGGGGCTTTCTGAATGGGGATTTGATCTTGGATGTCTGCAGTCCCCATCCAAGTCTTAACCACTGCACTGCACTGCACTGCACATAAAAATAAAGTCCCCTGTGACACTTTGTTTTCTTGTTCTACAACCAGGTGCTCCTCCAAGCAAAACTGTTAATTTGTGAGTAGTCATGCATCCGATTGCACATTACCTCTGTGAGACTCATCGCACAGTGGGAATTGGTACCCAAGTTTCCTTGGTCCAAGCTCAGCACTCTTCCCATACATATAAGTCACAATCTTTCCCACAGTTAACACTGCATGCTACTACTTTCCACTGTATTCAGTTACCGATTAATTAGTTACTATTGCTCATGAGATTCTGTAGATACAGGAACACCAGCTTATTCATCATGCACAATAATGCACCACCCACAAGGAGCAACTTCTTTCATGTCCACACTTCATTTACTGATCCCTAACTGGCTTTTGTCACCCCTGTCTCACCTGCGTCATTTTAATTTTAATCCAGGCATCAGATTTATGACTGTTTGACAGCATGCCCAGCAAACTGGAACCAAAAAACAGTTAAGGAATAGTGGATACAGAAAGAATAGAGGGATTCCAAATAATAATACTGAAAACATTCACAAATTATGCCAGCAATCCTTACAACCAGATCCTGAAGCAGGGAGGGCACAGTCTGCCCCTCCAGATGTTGTTGGACTACAAGTCCCATTTAAATGTGGGATATGAACCAATTGATTCAGAACACAAGAAAAGAGATCCTATCTAAGCATTAGAAAGAACCTCTATTTTAGAAAGAGCTGTTCAACTATGGAACATACTGCCTCAGAAAGCGGTGAGCTCTCCATCTTTAAAGATCTTTAAACAGAGGTTGGAGGATATTTTAGGAGTGCTTTGGTAGTGTATTCCTGCACGGCAGGAAGTTGAACTTGATGGATTTTGCATCCCCTTCCATCTCTGTCATTATATGATTCTGCATTGCAGTTGAGAAGCGAAGACAGAAAATGCTAAGTCCATGCATGTTCACTTTGGTCTCATTTTCATAAGGGTAGAGTACAGGCTCACAATCTGTCTTTTAAAAGAATGCACCTAGAGGAGTGGAATCATGCAGCCCTTCAAACACTACTGCACTGCAACTCCCAGCATTTCTCACTAGTGGTTAGGGTAGTGAGGGCTGCTGGGAACTGCAGTCCAACAACATCTAGAGGACTGCTTGGTTCTGAACCCTGCTGTAAAGTGCATATGGCCAAAAAGAACATGTGTTTTCAAATAGTATATCAAAATCACATCCCTCAGAGATCTGGGTTTGACTGTCTCTTTCATGAACATCCTTCCTAACTCAGAATTTCTGCTGTGCTGAAAGAGCCTTGTTGTTCAAAGCATTACCCTTGTTTCCAACACCACATGAGGTACAGTACTGAACGCTAAAACTAAATAAATGTCCAGCATCCAGCATCTCAGCCTCTCTGGAGTATCCTGTTTGTTTTGAAAGCAACATCACTCTGTACTCCCAGTTATGGGCAATTTAATTAGCAGATGACTGTGACAAGCTGAGGGTGACAGGATCAGGCCTTAATTGTTGCAAGCAGCAGTCTGTCTGGGCTTCTGTGCGTCTTTCAAGCAAGTCAATGTTCCATTGCAGAACATGTACAAAAGGAACTCAACACCTGGCTCACACATAATAAAGTCAAAAACAGAGACTCGCAATTAACCCTCCAGCCTCCAAGGTAGAATCCAAAGAGTGAATGGCAGCAGTAGTATTTTAGAAAATCCCCCCCAAAAAATCTGTATTACAGATGAAAATGCATGCAAATAGCCAGTTACATAGAACTTACACATAATGAAAGCCATTTCCTCACAATTCGGCTACAGTGAAGCTGTGATCCTCCAGATAATGTGTGACTCCAATTCTTGTCGTCTCAGGCCAGCAATAATGAGAGCTGAAGTTCAGTAACATCTGGAGAGTCATCAGTTTCCTCATCCCTGTTCTAACTGTAGACTAAGGGAGCACGTTCTGCTACCCAAATCCAACCTACCATAACAAACAGCAAACACAAGCATCACTTTTGTCCAAAGCTTGGACACATCCAAGTAACACTTTTTTCCAAAGCTTGAACAAAGCTTCCAAACACTGCAACAAACTATCGGTTAGACCATGGCAATGGCTCCTAAACTGTGGAACAGCCTCCCAGAGGAGTTCCATCTGACTGCCTCCTTGGAGGCTTTCAGGGGGGCAGTCAAGACGGATCTCTTCCGACGAGCCTATCCACCCAACCTCATCTAAGGGATACTGTCCACACTACCTGATTAAGATTGGAACAATTCTACCCCACCATTGCTCTGATAGAACTAGTTTAATTAGTTTAATTAGTTTTGATGACGCTTATTGCTTTTATTAGATTGCATTGTATTGTATTGTATTGATGAGCTTTGTATATCAGGCTGTAATCACACTTTGATCCACCTGAGAGAAGCAGGAAAATATTATTATTATTTTATTATTATTATTATTATTAGGTGGTGGCTTCCATGTCCATTGGCTGATGCATCTACTCCGGGTTTTAATTTAAAGGGACTATCCAAGGTGCTGAATCTTAGAGACAGTGTTTAGCAGCCTAGATAGTAATGTAAAGTTTACACTAAACGTAAAGTAGATTCACCATCCCTTTGTCAAGGAAGCCACCTAATGACTCTGAGCTGAGAGCTTCTCTAAGGACATAGATATTTGTATAGGCAAATAAAAATAGCTCTAATTTTCAATTGCTTTTCTTTTTCTTGTTGCTGGCATCTTGCAAGAGTAGCAAGAAACTAACTTTCAACCCCTGTATCTGTGTGATCAATAACAACGGTTTCACTTACCCACATCCAAAAAAGGGCTCTCTAGGCACCTGGAGGTCCTCCAGTGTGACTCTATAGTCAATTTCCAGTAAAAATATAGCATTTGCCATTATCTGCAGTTCTTGCTATCCATGGTAGGTCAGGGATGTATCCCCTGTGGATAGGGAGGGTGGATTTGATAACTGTCAGCTCAGATATGATACTAAGCCACAGTTACTGCAAATCCATTTCAAACTATAGTTTTGGATTATCTTCTGGTGACTGCCAAAAACATTATGATAGAAATTGTTGGTTTTTCTAGCATCTGATATGAAGGCTGCACACTTATGGAGCTTCTGTTCTCATATGGAGCTGAGATACAGGTGGGATATTACAGACAAAACCTGTGCCTGGGCCATAACATTTCAATCTGTAGGCTTGTGATATATTCCATCTCCTAAATTAAAATAAAAATGTTACCTACATACAGAAAGTGAACAAGTTAGGCTCAGTGGGAAAACTAGCATATCAGACTGAGGAATTGTCCATGGGATTTTGACTTGTTTTGTTTTTATTTTTGGATAAAATAGCGCGCACGTTCCCAGATCTGATGGTTGAAGTGGTACAGTCCTGTGACAAGGGTAATTCTTCAGTTCTTGCAAATCATGTGCTTTTGTAAGATAGTAAGACTGAATAAAGGGTGGAAGTTATTTGCAGTCTGTGCACTGCCTTATTCCTTCTTAAAGGCACTACAGGTATTTGGAAAATTCTTCTGGAATGATAACAGTTAAGAAAATGGATGTTAGGTGGCTTACACAATTGAGAAGCAATCAAAGCTTGAAAGTAAAGTAGAGTAAAAGAAGAGGAGTCCAGATTCCATTTCTGACTGTGCCGAGGTATGCTCTGAATAGCTCTTTACTACTTGGCATTAATGAAACAAGTCTAGCTGGCTCAGGAAGGCAGGCAGTTTACTGCTCAAAAGACTAAATGATGCTATTTTGTTTGATGAGCTTCAATTTTCTCCAGAGTTGCGGAGGGAAGTCTGTTTCATTTCTTCTTGCCAGAAAAGCAACGGGAGCTTTTCTGATGGTGCCAAGGACCCCAAAATGGGTGAGGGGATGACGACTCAGTACCTTCTCAAGGCAAGACAAATTGATCTAACAAAATTGGACCACTAAGACTCCTATGTAGGTATCCCCGCTCAAGAATTATTGATCAGGAATTATCAGTCTTAAGTGAGCAAGCACTAAAGACTATTAAGACACTGTTGTTATTGTGCTCTACCAGGAATAATAAAAGCTGGCTGCAATCTATTCTCTGCATACTTACTTGGAAGGAAATCTCACTGAACACAAGAGAGTTCTGGTGCCACAATAAACTACAATTCCCAGGATTCCCAAGCACTTAGCCAGGACAGTTAAAGAAATCTGAAACTGGATTATTTCTGCAGTGTATTTTGGCCCATTGTTGTTGCTGCTGCTGTGCGCCTTCAATTTATTACTGACTTATGAGACCCAAAGGCAAACATATCAAGGAGTTTTCCTGGTATGATTTGTTCAGAGGGGGTTTGCCTTTGCCTTGGCAGAGATTTGAAATCTGGGTCCAAAAAACACCCCAGAAATAATCCAGTTTGAGTCTGCTTCAACTACCCTGGTTCAGTGGTAAAGAATCCTGGGAATTGTAGTTTGTTGTGGCCCCAGAGCTCTCTAACAGAGAAGGCTAAATGTCTCACAAAACTACAATTCCCAGGATTCCCTAGCACTGAGCCAGGGCAGCTGGTTTCCAGAGCTCTAGTCCAACACTCAAGCAACTGTGCCACACTGGAGCTTATTGTGCTGGAGCTTATTGTGCTTGTTAGAGTTTTCATATAAAAGAATGAAATGGATGAACATAGTGATTTGCCCCTCACCTGCAAGTACCAAAATGTAGGCATACCTAGGAACAGTGGTGGGGCTAATTTTGAGCCCAGCTCCACATTCCAGGATAGTGCTATGAATTTGCCTTAAAACATGAGGCATTTAAAACTACAGTATAAACAAACAGAACAAGGTAGTTCTTACAAGACCAGAACATCTTGTACACAAAGCCTCTTGACAAGTCCAGACACAAGAGTCAGCCCAAGATATTTTGCTGCCTCAGGCAAAGGGCAGGATGGTACCCACTTTCCATTCCACTTACAGAAGCAAACTGGACTGCCAGATCAATTTCATTTTAACCCCAGGAATAGCATGGCATCCTGATCCTATTATTTAATCTTGGCTGGTTCCCAATCTTTGGTCCTTCTAATGTTTTGGACTTCAGCTCCCACAACTCCTGACTGCTGACCAGGTTGGCTAGGGCTTCTGGGAATTGATGTCCAAGACAGCTGGAGGACCAAAGTTTGAGAGTCAGTCACTGATCTAGGATCTAGTGATCTTAGTAGACCATAAACTAAACATGAGTCAACAATTCTAAAGGTATGTTGTAGCACCTTTGAGACTAAGAAAAAGAATTTAGTAGCAAAAGCTTTAAGACTAGTTGTAGCAACAGAGCTCTCTGACAGAGAAGGCTAAATATCTCACAAAACTATAATTCCCAGAATTCCCTAGTATTCAGCCAGGGCAGTTAAAGTGGTGTCAAACTGGATTATTTCTAAAGTGTGTTTTGGACCAATGTCTACTTTATCAGATGCATGGAGTGAAGTATCTGGGGACAGACATTTATACTGATGAATGAGTAGGTTGTGTGTATGAATAACAATAGAAATGCAAAATTTGTGAGACTGGGTGATGAGGTGATCAGTTGGCCTTTGTGGGACAATAGTGGGAGGAAAGATATCGCCTAAAGCTAAGGTGAATAGATAGCCCTATGAACTGGGGAGGGAGTTATTGGAATCTACTATGATGTATGATGTATACAGTAAGGTTGTGAGTTCAATCCCAGCTAAGGGGCTCAAGCTCGACTCAGCCTTGTATCTTTATGAGGTCGCTTAAATGAGTACCCAGCTTGTTGGGGGCAATTAGCTTACAGTTGTAAACCACTTAGACACTGTTAGTTCAGTATGCAGCAGTATAAAAATGTACTTGCTATTGCTATGATGAGAACCAAAAAGGAGATGCATAAAATGTCTAAGATAATCTTCATGCTCAGGGGTGTTAACTAGGCTTGTAATATGTTTAGTGTGCTGGGAAACCACTGCCTCGGCTCAACTCACTGTTGATGCACTGGAGGTTACAGATATTTCCAGTTCTGCTGTTTCTCCTTCCTATCATCTTGTGTAGTTTTTTGGATCAAGAACTGCTATTCTGGATGTCCAAGATTTCTTTTTAACTGATGTTGTTCATCTGTTAATTGTTGTTTCCTCGTCTCAATCTGTAGGGAGAGGTGGGTAAGAAATTACTATTATTATTACTATTACTATTATTATTATTATTATTATTATTATTATTATTCCAACTCTATAATTTTATTATTCCATTTAACCTAATAATTCCTTTTGTTCTGTTGCTGATTAGGGCTGAATAAACCTTGTCCTAAGGTGGTCTGAGAACCGAAGCCATTCCCAAACTATGTACTGAGAAGGTGACACATTCTTATGCTAAATGAGCATGGTTATTTTACTATAAATGTCTGTCAAATACACCTGTGAGCCAGAAGTAACCACCCACACAAGAGATTGCCTGCTGCATCCCTATGTGGTTTCTTGACCTGGCTTTGGCTCTTTCCAGCCAGCCTCTACAGGTCTTGGCCTCTGCTACATTTCAGCAGCCTGCCTTGATTCAATGCTCTAGTCATACCACATGCAGACGCACTAGAATGACTGGCCCCAGCACAGGATGCCTGTTGTGTGTCTGCATGAGTCACTGAACCATTTTTTCTAATCAAGATACTGAACCCAAAATAGTGACTCATGCAGAAAGAGAGGAGATGAAACATAGGAACATGGCCTCATGCCAACTTAGGCTAGAACTCTGTCTAACTTGTCCACATTCATCCACCAGAAGACCTCCCACAGCTTCCTAGAGATGCCAGGGAAGTAGTACTGGGGGTCCTTTCCCCAGTGCTTCCCCCACTGAGAACACATCCTCTGACAGCACATAACCCTCACTCATTTCGAGGTCAGCCTTTTGGTGTGCATGAGTGATGACCCTTCATTTTTAGTTTAAAGTAGGAGTCAGCAACTATGGCTTTCCATTGTTATTTTCTTAACTGTGACTCCCATGATCCCTTGACATCTGCCACACTAGCTAAGCACAAGGGACACTGAAATCTAGCAACATCTGGAGGGGCACAGTTGCCCATCCCTGTTCTAAAATAAATTTAACTCGGTTACAGAAGTGTAAGACTCTAGGGGGGGAGGACTCCAGATGGGTCCTTGAATGCCTGTATGGACCATAGCATCTTAATTTAATGTAGTTTCTATGGCTCCTTTTGCTGGGCTTATGAAAGATTGGGACCCCGACTACATACAAAGTTGTGTTTTTACAAAATCAAGCTTCAGTGCTTTTTCTACTAGCATCCCTGTCCACCACGAAGTGCAAATGTGTTTTAGATACACCAAATGGTTACCTAACAACAGTTCACTCACAGTCTATTGCATTTCTTCTACACTGGGACTGGGACTATTCAGAGTTGCTCCAGGTTCAGACCACTAAATCTCCAGAAAAAGCACCTCAGGTGAAAACCCCAGGAAAAGACTCCTGTCTCAAACACTGTAGTTGTCACTTAAGCCTTGGGCTAAATAGAGATGGAGATGGAGATGGTGATGATGATTACCCTGCCTTTTCTCCAGTCTTTATCCCATGAAAATCATGCAATCGCGGTGAAGATTTTCATACACATCATGATTAAAGAGGACTTATTCCGGCAATAACCAGGTAATAACCAGCAACAAAAGATTCACGGGATTTTCCCATGAATGATTTGTTGCTGGTTATTACCTGGTTATTGCCAGGATAAGTCCTCTTTAATCACGACGTCATGTGAAAATCTTCACTGCAATCATACAATTTTCATGGGACAATGACAGTTTAAACCCCCGCTTTTCCCCGTGTGATTCTAACAATAAAGTCCATAGCTAAAAAATATATCAACTGCAAAAGTTAAATCTAATTAAACTATCCATAGAACTAAAACCCTTTAAGAAACATGACTTTTAAAATGACAAATAAACAAAACATATGCTGCTGCCACACTGCAGACTTAATGCAGTTTACAGCGCTTTTTAGCTGTCATGGCTCCATCCTATGGAATCCTGGGATCTGTAGTTTGTTGTGGCACCAGAGCTCTCTGACACAGAATATCTCACAAAACTACAAATTCCAGAATTCCATAGCATGGAGCCACGGCAGCTAAAGCAGTATCAAACTACATCATGTCTGCAGTGTAGATACAGCCACAGATGGACAAGACAGCACAATTCTGCAAGGACTAGTCCCCTTGAACTAGTAGTCTTCAAAGGCCTGCTGAAATGAAGAAGTCTTAACCTGCGTGCAGAAAGACAGCAGGGAAGGTGCCAATTTAACTAGGATTCCATAGTTGGAGAGCAGATACAGAGAAGCTTTTCTTTTGTGTTCCTCCCAGATATACCTGTGAGGGTGATGGGACAGAGAGAAAGGCCTTTTGAAGGATCTCAAAACATGGGAAAGCTCATATGGGAGAATACAGTCCTTCAGATAGACTGGATCTGGGCCATCTGGTGCTTTAAAGGTCACAGCAAGCTCTTTGAATTGTGTTTGGAAGTAAACCAGCAGCCAGTGGAGCTGTTGCAACAAAGGAGCTGTGTGTTTCCTGTAGGCAGCCACAGTTAGCAATATGGACGGAGCCCTTTGAACCAGATGAATTTTCCAACACTCTTCAAAGTAGAGCATGTTACAGTAATCCAAAAAGGATGTCACTAAGGCATGTGTAAATGAATAAATGGTCTGAGTATGTCAGCATTATATACATGTATTACGCCTCATAAGGTTATTCAGAGGGTGAAAATACTCCAGGATGAATCTGGATTGAATTTCTGTTGTTCACTTGCATCCCAAATGCTCCCAATTAAGTTTTGGGGAGGGCTGCCAAAAAAACCCAACTTAACCCAGGGTAATTGATACCGATCCCCCCCCCCCCCCAAGATTTTAAAAAGATTTGCATCATCAGAAGTGTGAATAACCGGTGCAAATAGACCCAGGATTAACCTCTGCATGCCTTGAATGCATGTTGATGCTGAGTGCCTACAGAAATGGAGGCAAATCAGGGGCAAGGAAACAGGTATCTGTATGCTCACGGAAATCACTAGGTTTTCAAAAATACCCTACAATGAGCCAACAAACAACCTTAAAAACCCAACCAGTTAGGACATTCCCCCCCCCCAAAAAAAAAAAAAAAAGCCAATGAGTTATTATGGATGTGGAGAGGCAGCATGATCTACAAGTAACTTTAAACAGTGTATTAAGTGACACAGCGCTGATACCCTTCAAACCAGCTAACTACAGTACCTTTATTTGCTTTCAATATCAAATCAACGTAAAGCTTTTAATCTTGCTCGATTAAATGCTTTGCCATCAGCAATACAAGAAGGGAAACTTAAAAAGATTCCATACTACCAACATCAATGACCCTGCAACTCTGGTGAAACTGAAATAATAACTCATGTTTTTCTGCACTGTCCCTTTTATCTTGGAATTCAAGAAACTCCTACTGAACCATATATAAAGGCATTCCCTGGTAGTTCAGTGGCTTTTATACTCTTTTGCTGATATCAGGGCAGACTTATATTTACATTTATATTAATAATTTATTGATGTCTATGGATGAATGTATCTTACTAATGTTTATAGCATGTATGTATTTTATGTATTCATATGAATTTGGGAATATAGTCATTGATCGCAATAAAATGATTGATTGATTGACTGATTGACCAATGAGTGAGAAACTGAACATGCCCAAGTTTAACAAGAAAAAACAGGAAAGCGTAGTGGTGAAGAATAGAATGGCATTCTGGATAAAGGCAGGGCTGGCTGGCTGGTGGATTCAGAAGCTGAACTGAAGCATATCTGTCAGGAAGCACAACCCTGCAGATTATGTCAATCTGCAGCTTCCTTCATCTCTCACCACTGGCTATGCTGACTGGGACCAATGGGAGCTGCAGTCTGGCAACATCGGGACAGCCAAAAGCTGCCCATGCACGTATAAAAAAGTTAAAGTAAACACTGCACTGTTTTGTTGAAGATCCTCACGCATGTCATATAAGTAATTTCTGTTCTTTTTTTATGCAGGAGTATAATAACTTCCTCCCTAGCATGCCCATGGGTTCTCTTCCATTGGTTGCTGCCTGGAAAGAAGAAGCAGAACTTGCTCAGCTCCATCCAATGGAGAACTTGCTCAGCTCCATCCCTACTGTTCCTACCTTCGGATAAAAGCTGTGAAGAATGAGCCCTGAACTTGTGGTCCCCAACGTCTTCACTGTTTTCAAGCTGATTCACCTCTTTTTACTGTGTAAACAAGGCCAGAAGGTTAGAGAGAGTTCAGGGTTGCTGCTCTTGGATAATGGAGCACTCTGAAGACCTAAATGCATTCTGCTTGAGCATTCTTGGATTTCCTTTTTTATTAACAAACAGAGAGAAAGAGAGAGAGAACAAGCATCAGGACAACACAGGCAGCTCTATTGGGGACTTCTCAGAATAGTACAGCCATTAAGAGCAGCATAGGCTGCAGCTTTCCAGAGCTGGCTGCCAGGAGACGGTCTGTCCGTTCACGTCACAGCACTTATACAGACTGTCTTTCTCTTTTGCAGCCTTCACACTGGAAGTGGGGAGGGGGTAGAGGGGTGTTGCTTTGAATTCACACTGTCTACCTTTGCCTGTAGGAATATATTATCTTAAGCCACTTAAGAAATGGCAGTGGGAGAGAGACTCATCATAACTGGGATGAGGATAGTAAGGTATCAGGGAACATCTGGTCCAGCTACCAAAGGAGGCAAAAGCACCACTAGCCTCATCTTCTCACTACCTCCTCACACTCCATTGCTGATATCACCAATTGACTAGTATGATCTGTGGAGAGCAGTCCAGCAGCACAAATCAACCCGTGCTGATCTACATGGAGTCCACCAGGTCCAAATTTGTATCTCTGAAGACCCCCTCCAGAGCTAGAAAGCTCTGGAGAGCTACATGCCAGGCATTTTGGCCAAACAGAATCTCCAGATTGGCCAGAGCTTGTCCCAAGGGTGCCATTCACCATTGTTTGCATTCTGCCACTGTGCCCAATGAGAGGGTCGGTCCAGGTCTGAAGTTAGCAACATATTCAGTACACAGAAAGAGAACCAGTTACACCTGGGTCCTTTTGAAATGTACAGCAGCATGGCCAGCTCAAGATAAGGAGGAAGGGTACCTATATCCTATACATTCCCATCTTGTTCCACACACAGACCAAGATTCTACTGAAGGCTGAAGGAAAAGTTTGGGCCAGTATAGCAATGGAGGAATACCACTGTGCACACAGCAATCAGTTTGGGACAATACATTTGCAACAAGGTCCTGATGCCTGAGCAAGAGAACTTCAAAAGAGCAAAACCCATCCTGTGGTTTGTGGCATGAGCTCTTTGACACAAAAGAAGTGTGGTCTGGGAACAGGAGACACTGGAGTGTCAGAATCGACTCCCTGTTCTGTCTCTTCCCCACTGACAACAGCAGCAGAAAAATGTGTACACAGGAGGTGGAGATGTAACAGCATAGACAGAGCATTAAGGTCTACCTGATTAATGTAAGATCTCAATCTATGGCTCCAGTAATTAACATGGAGCATACGCTATTGGGGAAATTTCCCTTTGCAAGCTTGTTGATCCTTGCTCTGTGTCTTACTGCTGTATGTGGTAACATAGATGTTTATCACACTATGCTCTTAAAGAGCTACTATTCCAGTGTGACTCCTCTAGCAGCCTCCTGTTGCATGCTGGGATTGGCAGTTTTAAGGAGCTGAACTTCTCTGCCTGAGAATTCTAAATACCCCTCCTTAAAACTGCCAATCCCAGCATGCAACAGGAGGCAGCTAGAGGAGTCACACTGGAATAGTAGCTCTTTAAGAGCTTGTCTGATTAGAAGCGAGCTGGATGACGCCACCTGCATTTCTAAGCAGCCTCTGCTTAGATTTGTAAGGGACTTGCTCACTCTGCTCATGTGGTAGTTCTCTTTTTTTTAATGCTTTATTTCTAAGTTTTATGGACCATAATACTATATAACATATATAATAAATCCTTACTAAAAATTACCATTATTACGGTACATACTTTTCAGCTCCCCTCCCTCCTCCTGCTCTGATGGCTATAACCAAGTAAATTAGAACCTACTATTGATAATGCTGCAGTTCTCTTAACTACAAATCCCTAGTTTCACGTCCCTTCAAAATATTTGGGGTGTTTCAGTGAATGACAGCTGTTGTCAGGAGGCAGAAAGAAGAAGTCTGAATGAAGCACCAATATTCCTGACATGAATGTTTACTGGCTTCTCTCGACTGCTCAACAATTTTTTTTAAATGCAAGCAGTTATCATACTGACAAATAGTTATGGTTCCCGGTCTCAGTCAGCAAGACTGAGTGGTGAAAGCACTGAGTTCATGTCATAGGAGCCAAGGCAGATATTTGGGGCCTACCCAAGTCATTTTGCTGCCTGAACTGAAAGACAAGATGGTGTTCCCTGTCACCTAGGTCCATGTATATAAGAGCTGTCTCAACAGATAGTTGAATATTGTTTCAGCAGTGGAAGCTAGTATCCATCCCACTTGATATAGCAGGCTAAGTTATGGCCCCATTTCATTCTGTGTGGCATATAAGGTTCTCTCTAGCAAAAAGTGGGGACAGCCCAAGAAACTGTTGAGAAGCTTCTGCTGCTGCCCTCCAAGAATCATACACTGAGGGATTTGCCTCACTCTTTCTAGTGATAGGCCCAGCCCTGCTGGTTTTGCGAGGAGAGGAGGTTCAAAGGGTGAAAGGACTTGAGGGATGAATACATCAATGGCTCTTACGTCATGCAAGCCAAATGGAGCGTATGTGTTCAAGGATGTATATAACACCTGAAAACTACTGGAGATGCTGTCTCGCTTGTAGGATTCCCTAAGGTACCTGTCTAGCCAATTTTATCTGTTGAATATTAAAACCGGAAGCCTGACATTTGCTCTGATCCAGCTGGTCTCCTCTTAGGCTGTTACGGATTCCATGCCAGCGATTAAAAGGTGTCACACCAAATGTGGAAATTAAAATGTTGGGGTGAAACAACAATGAATCTCATCACCTACGTAACATTTGGGGGGTGAGGAAGGAGCCTTACAGTATGTATATTCTCATCTTGTACTACTTATAACGAAGTTGCAAGATAGGGCAAGAAGACTTATCTCCACATTGCAGATGGGTGAGCTTGCCTATGGCCAACTAGTGACTTCGTTGCAAAGGTGAAAAGTGAATCAGGGGTCCAAAATGCATGGCAGAAATAATACTGTTTGGTTTGCTTTAATTGCCCTGGCTCAGTGCTAGGGGATCCTGGGAACTGCAGTTTACTGTGGCACCAAAGCCCTCTGACAGAGAAGGCTAAATGTCTCACAAAAATGTGTTCCCTAGCATTGAGTTTTGGACCAGGGATGTCCTTATGCATGGCTTACCAGATTTCAGATATAGATATATATGATCCTAGCTGGTGCACAGGCTGGAAATTTACTTTTAAAAGGTTACAGTTATGGTGCCAATGCCCAGGAAAGCAGCTAGTTATCATTAGAGCTGCAATTTGTCTAAAGCATGTGTTCATTGTTGTTGAAATTCAACAATAAATTTAAATGTTACTTTTAGTTACTTATTCAGAAATCAGAATGCTGCAAGCCCCTGGCATGTGCTATAAAACACGTCTAAATAGTTACACCTACCTGTAACTATAAAAGTAACTAATATAATTACAGTTACTATGCAAAAATGCTATTCCTTGGCAAGTTATTCATAATGTAACCTAGTTATGTCTTGATTATTGCAAAAAGGAGAATTCATTACAAGTTCCAAGTTAATGTTTAATAAATATTTAGAAATCCAGCATCAGAATTGACAAGATAAAGATTCAGACAATTGGTCAAAGGAAATAGGTTCCAACCTTAAGATTCAGCTCTAGTCCTCCATAGAAGCCCGTGTGCTATTTCAGAAAAGACACGTCATTGATTTTCATATAAATGCTGGCTTTTAGCTTGTTTTTAAATCAGTCATATGAGCTCATCTGCTGGCACTTGGCCCCAAAGGCTGGAGCATTGCCACACTTGATGTACCTCACCCACAACCTCCAGACAGGCCTGTCTCCGTGTCATATGTACCATTACAACAGAATGACAGCAGGTGTGCAGAGAGCCAAGGGACTGCTGGGGAACTGCTCATCCTTCAGGGACTTTTACAGACTTTGCCAAAATATTTCAGTATTTTGACACAAGGACACTGGTGAGCTCTGCAGTCTGCTTTATATTCCCACAGGTCCTGCACAGAGGCAAAGTCATGTTTATGTCATCCCTACCCTTGAACAACAGGCACTCATGCCCACAGTCTTCTTGAGCATGTGGATATCGTTGTGTGGGAGTTCTAGGCACCCTCCCCCTCAAAAACTAGCAGAATAGACTATGGACATATTGTTCATGGAGAAACTATCAGATCAAGTGTCACCTACTACAGGATCTACGAACCGAAAATCATTTATGGAATGTTGGTATCCTCTCATAAAATACATTAATGACAATATACAGCTCTTGAAACCTGCAGCCCATCACTTATAGTATTGGAATAATGTAGTCTCCTCAGAACCTCTGAACCCTTCAAAATATACTTAACAACAAACCCATTTCAAATCGTCTCTTCGCTTGTATTCTCATTCCCATGACTGTTGTTTTTTTTAATTACTGCTGTTATCTATAATTCTTTCTACACTGAAATTGATTTGCAATTGTTGATAAAAGTGACTGCTGTATTTTAACATCTATGCAAATCCTACAATATACATTTTAAAAAACATTTAAAAGATATACAGAGATTTAAAATGAATAAATAAAACACACTAGAGGCAGGGAGTCATTCACACTCAGCAGCAGGCACTTTCCATTTTTTTGCAGTTTCAGTTCTTGCAATTGCTAGAAAGAAGCAGATTACATTTATATATATATTTTTGGTTTTGTTTTCACCTCAGAAAACTGAGAGCAAGAGTAATTCTGAGTGGAACGTAATATTCTGTTTAGTGGTGTTCGAGTTTTGATCAAGCATTGTAAGCCAGATGGTGTCTCTTGTCACATCCATTCCACAGACACAAGAATACTCATTCCACCAATGTCACATCCCCCTTTTTATACAATTTAATGCAGTGATTTTTAATTGTTTTAATTTTTTTAATGTTTTTTTTTTAATGGATTCTCTTTGGGAGCCACCCTGGTTCCCACTCAGACAGAACAATGACCCACAGATGAAATAAATAAATGAAGCAGGGGGTGAGAATCCTATGGCTCTCAGCCAGCAACTCTGGGGTTGAACTGTGAGCCTCAAGGTGTTGTTACTGTTGTGCCCTCATGTCCTTTCCAACATGGTGACCCTAAGCAAATGTATCATGGGGTTTTCTTGGCAAGTTTCTTCATCAGAGTGGGTTTGCCACTGCCATCCTCTGAGGCTGAGAGTGTGACTTGCCCAGGGTCTGCCAGTGAGTTTCATGGCTCAGCATGGATTCAAGCCCTGGCCTCCAGAGTCATAATCCAAGCCTCAAACCACTACATCACACAGGCCTGGCCAAATGAGACACTTGAGAAGCCGGACTTCAGACCCATCTTCAAACTACGAAGAAAACAAGGTAAGCAACACTGATTTCAGCAATTTGCAGGCAGCATAGAACCTCTGGATTTGCACATCTACTGCAGTCACATCAGGAAGATGTTTTCCTATCCCCACCACTGCACATACAGAAGGTCTGGGCTATTTCCCCCCAAAAAATAAGAAGGGAGGTTCCTCACCACCACTGGGGGAGGGCAGGCTAAGTTACTGGGAGAAGAACAAGCTAAATGGCAGGGGCTTTTAACCTGTGGTCCATTAACTCCTATGGAGTGTATCGAAGATCTTAGGGGTGGTCATGAACTTTCTAAAGCTAGTATATAAATGGGATTTATTAGGAAATCACAAATGATAAATTCTATATTCTATATTGTTTTAAATTAATGTCTTAATTGGAGAGATTGTTTAATGCTTTTAAAAAACTTTTGCACCACTTGTTGTTTTAGCTAAAGTATAAGCCATTTTGGGTCCCGTATTGGAAGACAGGCAGATTATGAATAAATACATATGCTATAATCTGTGTTATAAGTATATATTTTTTCGGGGAAGTGGGTGCACATCATTCAGCAGATTCTCTGTGGGGTCCATGACCCTGAAGGGTTAGGAATCACTGATCTAATGGACAAGAGAAGACACAGAAGTGCCATCCAGTGTCTGCTCTCTGAGGTTGCTGCCAATCCTGACATTCTGCCTAATGGCAAAGCCAGCCTAAGTGATTGCCTCTGTCTGAAAGGCTGCTGACCCTCTGAAACAGAAGTTAGGAGCAACAGTTGACAACCAAAGGTGCGTTACAGACCGCCGAAAAGCGGCGGCCTGTACCCGCCCCTCTCCCCGAGGTATCAGGGCCTCAGCTGCCAGACTGGCAGCCTCCGAGGCCCCAATCCGCCGCTTTCCAGGCTGCGGGGAAGCGGCAAAAGGCCACTTCCCCGCAGCCTGGAAAGGGGTGTCCTTGGAGCGTCAAGCCCCAAGGACACCCCGCGGCGGTGGGGAGGAGGAGAAAGGGGCCGCTTGGCCCCTTTCTCCCTTGCATTGCTGGGCGCAGCTGTCTGAAGGCTGCGCCCAGTGACGCAAAGCAGCGCCGCAAACCAGGAAGGAACTCCGAAACGGAGCTCCTTCCTGCTCTGCACAAAGGGCACATTAAGCGCCCTCGCGCGGAGCGACAACATCACGTTCACACCGCCCTGTATAGAGGCGGCGCGGTCGTGACATCGTCATGGCGGCCCCCATGTAGATGGGGCGCCGCCATTTTGTACGGACTCAGTCCATACTAGGGTTAAGGGGGTGCGGAAGCACCGCACCTTCCTAACCCTAGTATGGACTGACTCCATACTTAAAGGCCCGTCTGTAACGGGCTTTAGTAACAGATGGTGTTAGGCTATTTTTTATTATATTAATTCGGATCCTGATTTTCCCCCCCATTTGGGACTTCAAGGGAGTCAAACAAACATAGTCAAAGATTAACAGCATACTAAAGTTACAAAACAACCCAACCATCATAAAATCTCAAACCAGTTAAAACAAACTAAAGCAAATGACAACAAATAAAAGCCCAGGCCTGTTTCCCTGAAAAACCAGTTCCCAAAGGCCTGCTGGAATAAAATGAAATAAAAGGAATACCTATTTGCAGAAAGATAGGAGGGTGCCAGTCTAGCCTCTCTGGGAAGGGAGTCCCAGAGCTTTGGATCAGCCTCTGGCTGCATCTACACTGCAGAAGTAATGCTGTTTGATATCACTTAATTGGCCATGGCCCCATGCTATGGAATTCTGAGATCTGTAGTTTTGTGAGATGTTTAGCCTAATCTGCCACAGAGTTCTGGTGCCACAACAAAATACAAATCCCAGGATTCCATTCCATAGAGCCATTATAGTTAAGTCAGTGTCAAATTGCATTAATTCTGCAGTAGGTAGTATCCTGAAAAGACCCTCTTCTGCATTCTCACCAAATGTGACTGTGACAGTGGAGGGACAGAAAGCGGGGCTTCTCCATAAGACCCCAAAATGTGGGCGGGTAAGAAATTCTCTCCCTAAGACTACAGCTAAGAAATAAGAAGATGACTAGGAATGGGAAGGGCAGCCATGAAGGAACTTTAAATTTAAAGATATGCAACTGAGCACTAAAGTTAGAATCATCCAGGCCATTGTATTCTCCATCACTGTGTGCTGATGTGGGAGCTGGACAGTGAAGAAAGCAGATAAAAAGAAAATCAACTCACTTGAGATGTGGCGCAGGAGAAGAGGGCTGGGGATACTGTGGATGGCCCAAAAAAAAAAAAAAAAAACGGGTTCAAGAACAGATCAGACCTGAACTCTCCCAAGAAGACAAGATGATCAAATTCAGGATCTTGTACTTTGTCCACATCATGAAAAGGATTGATTCACTGGAAAAGACAATAATGCTAGAAAAGATGGAGGATTGCAAAAAGAAAGAAAAACCTACATGTCAGATGGATGGACTCAATCGGAGAGGTCAGGGGCCTGAATTTGCAGGACTTAAGCAGAGCAGTGGAGGACAGGGGGTCTTGGAAATGTCACATCCATAGGGTAAGCATGAATCAGGATCAACTTAAGGCAGTTAACAACAACAAACAGCAGTAATCTAAGAAGGCCCTCTCCTGCATTCCTACCAAATATCCCCATGAGAGTGGCAGGATAGAGAGCAGGACTTCTCCACAAGATCCCAAAATATGGGCTGGCAAGAAATTCAAGGACAGCCATGGTGTGGTAATTTCAGTGATGGACTGCGACTCTGGACACCAGGGTTTGATTCCCCGCTTGGTCATGAAACCTACTGGATGACCTTGGGCAAGTTGCATGCTCTCGGCCTCAGGGGAAGGCAAATGGCAAACCTCCTCTGAACAAAACTTGCCAAGAAAACCCCATGATAGGCCTTAGAGTCGCCATAAATCAGGAACGGCTTGAAGGCACACAACAACAACAAGAAGAAATTATCTCCCTAAAACTACGCAGCTAGGAACCTAGGCAGGGAATCCCCAGCCCACTCCAAAACACACATGCGCACATACTGTACACCTTCTTCCTCCTCTCCAGACAATCCAATTAGCTCTAACAGAGAGAGAGAAAGCAATGAAACTGGGAGGGAGAAAAAAAATCACAGCACAAACTTGGCAGCCAGAAGCAGGAACTGCAAAGACTTCTGCTAAAGCATGCCGCTCTGGAAAGCAGCCAAGCACAGGGAGTCCCCAAATGACGCACATAGGCAAGCAAGTGAGCACCAGGAGCCAGAGGAGGAGGGCAGGGCTGGGGAGTGGGAAGAAGAGACAAGGAAAGAGAAGGGAGGATGAATAGGGAGCCGCTTCATCAGCTTCCAAGGAGCATGACAGCTACCCCAGCTGCCACATCCATTCGCTACCAGACTAGCAAATTAAAGATGCTTTTATTTAAAAAAGCAAAGTGGAGCAACCAAAATGGTGAAGGGTCTGGAAACCATGCCCCTATGAAGAGTGATTTAGGAAGCTGGGTATGTTTAGCCTGGAGAAGTGAAGGTTAAAAGGTGACATGATGACCCTGTTTAAATATTTGAAGGGATGTCATATTGAGGATGTAGTCAAACTTCTTTTCAGCTGCTCCTGAGAGTAGATTCAAACCTTGGGAGGTTTTTTTTAAGTACAACTAAGCAAATAATCTCATTCACACATTCTGGTTTTGTTGTTCACACTATGAGGTTATTCAGATGGTGAAAATAATCCAGGTAGAATCTAGGTTGAATCTTTGTTGTTCACATGCATTTTTTTTAGGGTGAGCTGCTAAAAAACCCCATTTAACCCAGGATAATTGATCTTGGGTTCCTTTCTGAGGTTTTCTAAAAGATTTGCATTCTTAGCTGTGTGAATAACCAATGCAAATAGACCTGGGATAAATTGGGGTAAAACCACACTTGTCTCTCTTGAATGTGTTTCAAATATATCCACATCATTGACTCCATCTGTATTCCAATGCTGGCACATGAGCGCAACTGAACTCACAGAGTTAATAATAATAATAATAATAATAATGTGTTTATTTCTATCCCGCTCCTTCCTGCGATCAGGGCGGCTTACAACAAGGTTAAAACATCTATACATAAAACATTAAAATACATATATATCAAGCCATCCATTCAACAATAAAAATAACAGGCAAAAAAAAAGCCCCATAGCCCAACCTCTTGGCCACGGAAGAGGAGGGAGGCCCACAGGATCTTAATCGGGTTAATCACTTAATCGAGTTGTTCATAGATGGGGTTCCATAGTGTGAACAACAAACCCAGAATGTGTTAGTGAGGTTATTCACATAGTCGTGCTAAAAACAACATGTGAATGACCCCTTTTTTTTTATCAGAACCACATCTATGCGCATCTCTGTGAGTTTTATTGTTCACATGTGTCAGCACATTGATGGAGTCAATGATGCGGATGTATTTGAAACACATTCAAGGCATGTAGAGTTTCATCCCAGTTTATCCCAGGTCTATTCGCATTGGTTATTTACATAGCCAATATCACACATCTTTTAGGAAAACGGGGGGGGGGGGGGGGAACTGTGATCAATTATCTCGGGTTAAGTGGTTTTTTGACAGCCTCCCCCCAAACTTAATCAGATGCATTTGAAATGCATGTGAACAACAAAGATTTAACCCCACGTTCTACTGGGGTTATTTTCACTGTCTGAATAACCCCTAGGACACAGAGGAATGGATGCAAACTACTGGAAAAGAGATTCTACCTCAACATTAGCAGGAACTTCCTGACATTAAGAGCTGTTTGACAGCGAAACACATTTTCTTGGAGTGTATTGGAGTGTCCTTCTTCAGTGGTTTTTAAACAGAGGTGGGGTGGCCATTTGTTGGGGGTGCTTTGATTGCAGGTGATTAGATATCATAACTGCAAATAATAATAATAAAAGTTTTATTTATATACCGCGCCTTCCTTAGATCAGGGCGGTTTACATACATGATACATATACATTCAATAGATTAAAAGCAAAATCACGCCATACAATTATACAATAAAAACAGAACAGCTAAAACCCCATTAGCCCATCCTCATGGCCACGGAGGAGGAGGGAGGCCCTTAGGAATTTTTATGGGGGAAATGCTTGCTGGAATAAGTAAGTCTTCAGGTCCTTCTTAAATTGGGCCAGGGAGGTAGTCGAGCGGAGCTCAGCGGGCAGCGTGTTCCAAAGGGCCGGGGCAGCGATGGAGAAAGTCCGCCTAGTGACGGAAGAGAGTCTGGCCCCCGGCACCTTTAGTAGTTGCTGCCCAGATGTTCTGAGGGTGCGGGACGGAATATGTGGGGAGAGGCGGTCCTTCAGGTATCCTGGGCCCAAGCCATTTAGGGCTTTATAGGTGATCACCAACACCTTATATTGGGCCCGGAAGCGGATAGGCAGCCAGTGAAGATCTTTCAGTACTGGTGTTATATGGCTGGCCCTAGAAACTCCAGTGACCAGCCTGGCTGCCATATTTTGCACCATCTGTAGCTTCCGGGTTTGGTATAAGGGTTGCCCCATGTAGAGTACATTGCAGAAATCCAATCTCGAGGTTACCAGAGCATGTACAACAAAGGTGGACAAGACATCACAAAATGTAGGACATTCCAGAAAAATGTAGAGTATTACCAAATAAAAGCTAAAAACACTCCTATAAATATAAATTTATACTTTTTAGTAAAAATGGAAGACATTTTGGGATTCCTCATGGACAGAAGGTTGAACTGGAGGACATGTCCTGGAAAAGGAGGATATCTGTCACCTTATTTGACTGTGTCTTCTTGTAGGTCACAGGATAGCCCTTGTGGTCTCTTCCAATGCTATGCTTCTATGATTCTATGAGCATGGCCACAGATCAAGGAGTCTGTAGTCATGAAACTTCATGCATTTTGAGAGTTTGCCACCCAAGCATAAAAATGCTACTTTTGTCATGGAGTCAGGGGGCTACGAATCATATAATTCCTCAACCAGCATGGCCAGAATTATGGGATATGTTGCCTCAAAAAAGTAACCTTTCCTTGCTGCAACTTTGGCTGCATCTGCACTGCAGAAATAATGCAGTTTGATACCACTTTAACTGCCATGGGTTCATCCTATGGACTCATGGTATTTGTAGTTTGTTGTGGCACCAAAGCTCTTTTGAGAGAAGGCTAAATATCTCAAAACACTACAAACCCCAGAATTCCATACAATTGAGCCATGACAGTTAAAGCAGTGTCAGACTTCATTATTTCTGTAGTGCAGACACAGTCCCAGTGGTTAAGACAATGATCTGCTAATTACAGAAGTTCCAGATTACAATCACATTTCTGTCATAAACATTCCTGGCTGCAATACAATGCTTAAGATACAGAGCTACTAATCAAGGAAGCTCTAAAATCTCATTTCTGTCATAAACACACTAGATAAATTTTGTTGTTTCTGCCTCTGCAACAAAAGGATAACATAACATCCACATACAGGCTTGTTGTAAGAATTTCAGTAAAATAATATACATGAAATATTTTGACCACTCTGTAAAGCACTACTTAAAAGATGAATTAATTGAATGTATTTTAGTTGGCATATAGAAATTACCCATGCCCTTTTAGTTAAACATAATTTAACTGACATACATAAATTACCAGTGCAGCTTTTCACCTCCATGATAAATGGTATATCTATAGGGAATGGAAAAACTGCAAAGTGATGGAGTTGCCCATCAATCTTTTGCAAAGGAGAAGAATCAAGCCTATCCTTAAATTAGTTTCCTGTTCACCTGCTGCCACTTTCTTTTCTTCCTCAAGAAGAAAAGGAGATGCAATGGGGATTCCTCTAAAGTGCAGGCAGCACCTGGCAACAGTATTTCAGAGGTAGGTAGGGGGCTCCACTTAGAGCAAAGTACATATATGAATACCTTCACGTATAATGGCTTTCTGTTTGCTTATCCCTAGCTATGTGTGAAGGTATTCATATACGTACCTCGCTTTCTGGGGTCAGTGGACATGCCAAATAGATGAAAGAGCCCACTCCATACCTTTCCATCACATGAAAATGAACAGGTCACATCACTGGACACAGGCCATACCACCAGACACTGACATCCAGGTCCATTCTTTCCATTTTCCTTCTTTGGGGGAGACCTGTGACTTGGAGACACAGTACATGCTCTTCACAATGCAAAATGTTTTGCATTCAGTTTGGGAAAGTTGCCACTCCAAAACTATGGAGAGCCATGAATCTCAATATGTATACTCTAAGCCACAGGTGGGCAAGCTGTGGTCCGTGGGCCAGATATGGCATCCGGGGCTGTTTTTTAAGGATTTGAGTGCCCCTAGCAAATCATAAAACTGCTCCCAAATGGGTACATGGGGGGGGGGGGGCATTTTTGCTATGTTTTTAGCTTCCCTCAGCCAATTTAGGCTCAGGACAGGCCTTTCTTGAAACAATTGAAGTAACCTTTATTCAATTTCTATAGTTAAAAAAAGAATAGTAAAATTGTTCCCCCACAAGGGATATTTATGGCCAAAAAACGGCTAATGTAGTCCACTAGCCTCCCATGGTTGCCCTCCTGTGGTCTAAGCTGAAGACAATACTGAGCTACAACAAAGAAATGATAAGAGAAGAAGCTCAGGGAGGGTCCTTTCTGGACTACAAATCCCAACCACTGTCTATGCTGGTTGGTGGATTCTGAGAAATATAACCCAAAAATGTTATTAGGTATTCCTGTGCAAGTGTCCATGGATGATGGGTCTTGCAGTTCACCATATATTAAATGTTCTCTTTCTGTTTTTTTTTACAAAAGTAGCTAGTGTGGGGATGGAGGGAGAATCTCATTCTTTGATCTGGGAATGAATAATTATGAATATTATTTACAGCATTCTTTGGACTACAACTCCCAGAATCTCAGGGGTTCAGGGAGTTGTGTTTCTTGCATAGGAGGGAGAGATTCACTTGGGCTTCTCAACAATTGAGAAACGGTTCAGAAGAATAATAAACTAGCAAGAATTTTGTGCGATTTTCTCCTGATATTCAAATGTATCAAAATGTTGCAGAGAAACTGTGGAATACTGTATTGTGGAGGAACTTGGAAAAAAAACAACACATGATGTTTTTACACATACAACCTGTTTTATGAACAGAATTTTTTTTTCCAGCAACACACCATGTGTTTTTCTCCTGTGTGTGACACTTTGGGACATTGAAATATGGGGACAATACTGCAGAAGAATAAAGTAGGCCCTTGGTATGTGCTGGAATTTGGTGTCAGGGTCACCAGTGGATACCAAAATCCATGGATGCTGAAGTCCCATTAAATGCAATGGCATAATAAAATAGCATCCCTTATGTAAAATGGCAAAATCAAGATTTGTTTTTTGGAATTTATATAATTGTTAATGTTTTTGAGCCATGGATGCTTGAATCCATGGATACAAAAATCTGTGGATACAGAGGGCTCCCATGGCAGAGAAAAAACTACTGTATCTATTCATACTCTTATGCAAGGACAAAATAGTTGAAGGTTCACATTCTTAGGCAAAACTAGTAACTTTTCCAAGCTCTGACAAGCACACCACTGGAGTCGATGCTAATGGAGAGAGGATGGTGGGAGAGAGTGAGAGAATCAAGGTGGGCAACCCACCATTGCAATTCTGCTGGGGGGGAAAGCAGAGGGTACTTGCCTATGTGGACACCTCTGGCATCCCACACCATCACTCCTTGCAATCTAAGCTGCTTAGATCAAGCCAGGGTAAGAAACATGGAATAGGATTGCTTTTATCAAACCAGCTAAGGTGCAGAAGAGTCATATTTTCATTCCGTCAATTCAGTTTGACAGTGCAGTTCCAAATGCTATAACATTCACTCTACTTTCTTATTTTCTCTCTGCTTTATCACTTGCTCCTCCTTTTTGAGTTAATCATTTTTATTTTTATTTTTTTTCCTTTCTGGCTCTAACAGACCACTGGGATTTATGCTTCCCTTCTATAAGAAATCCTTTGCGTATCTTCCTCTATTACCTTTGAAGGAAAAGGTGAAGCAAGAGAGTTTTTCAGGAAAGAAATTTAAAAATCACCCTTCTGAAATACTTGAGTCAAGAGGGAATGGATGTGCTATTTATTTCTCTTGATGTTTTTACTCTTCCTTTCTTATGTTAGAAAGAAAATATTTGAGAGAAATTATTTTTTCAGTATATATTTTATATAGATACACACACACACACACACATCCAAAAATGCTTTAACCTCAGTAACTATAGATAGATTGTATCTTTGGGGGAAAAGGACAGAGATCCATTCTTCTTCAAATCAATTTCCCATGCATTATGCAGCATATTAAGAAGCTGCTTTGTGAATAATAAATTGCTTAAACTACAGGAGGAAAGCAGAAACAAAACCACACTCAGTTTAACAACACTGTTTTCCAAAAAACAGGCAGACAAGGCTATGAGGTGGGAGATCATATCTGCATCCATCCATTTTGCAGCCCAATCCTGGGCATGAACGCTCAGAATTCAGTTTGGGAGAAATCCACAGTGTTTACTGCCCATGTGTATGTGCCTCATATTGTTTCCGTTAGATCTTGGACCTGGGTGGTGAAATATTATTCTCCTGTTAAGGGCCGCATTTCATTTAAGGTACATATCAGAGGATGCCTAAATACCCTAAAGATCCAAGATCCCATCTGATCTTGGAAGCTAAGCAGGGTCAGCCCTGGTTAGTACTTGGATGGGAGACAGCCAAGAGCAAGCAAAGTCATCTCTGAATATTCCTTGCTTAAGAAAACTCTATGAAATTTATGGGAGTCCCCATAACTCAAAGGGCAACTTGAGGGTACAACATACACACACAATCTGTGGGGAGAGGGGAAGCTGAATGTCAGAAGAAGGCAAGGTTATAGCCTTAAATGAGATGGTTCACCCTCTTTCTCCCTTTTTTCATGACATCCTTTCTTTCCTCTCCCTCTTTCTCCCTCCTCAGAGTATTGTTGCGGAATGGACAGATCTCACTTGCCAGAACTGATGGTTTACAGAAGGCTTTTCAAATTTGGCAGAGTTTGGAAACATTCCTTTTTTGGAATAGAGCTCTCAAAATTCCCCCGGCTATAGCATGCTGTAGATGTGCTGTTTCAGGGATGCTGAATGTTGTAGTCCAAAAGGGAAGGGACTTTCCCAAGATCTGAAATTAAGCCAAAGGAGACAGGTTTGCTCTCTCTATCATGTGAACAAAGAATTAAGACCTTTCCTGGCCAGTTGTGCAATAAAATCTCTATCTGTGCTGTGGCTTGTTACTTAAATTCTTCTTTTCCCACATTAACTCAATATTTTCCCTTATTCCAATAGTTTGGGACTTATTTTTTGTGTGTATTCGCTTGTCACCTGCTACTTGTTCAGGTGATTGTTATTTCTGTCTCTTTCTATACATCTATTTTGCTGAACGTCATCCGATTCAGTCCAATCCTTATTCCACCCTCTCCAGATTATTTTGCTGTCCCGTTTTCTGGCTTAATTCACATCCGGTACAGATGTAGAATTCATGATGTAACTCATTAGGAGACTGAAAGTATACTAGAGGATACTGGACTACATTTCCCCCCTCTCTCCTAACCAAATTCTTCTTCCCTTCCACAGTTTGCATGAACACAGTATAAAGATGAGAAGAATTAAACAGTGAAGAGGTCAGGTATTCTATTCTACAGACCAGCAGCTAAAAGAGAATCAAAACAAGAGTGAGGAATACTGTAAAACCCACATTTATTCCCTTGTAAGTAGGGCCTAAATACCCTAAATGCAACAAATCCTGTCTGATCTTGGAAGCTAAGCAGGGTCATCTCTGGTTAGTACTTGGATGGAAGACTGCCAGTGCATCACAGGTACTGTAGGCTATATTTCATTGGAAGAAAGAAACAACCTAATTCCTAACTTAAGGAAAGCCTAGGAAATTAATGGGGTCACCGTAAGTCAACAAGTGACTTGAAGACATATATATATATACATTCCCCCTACCCTCCCAATTTGGGATCAAGTGAGGGTCACACTGTTTTCTCTGTATGTAAAAGGATCTTGTAGGACCTTTGAGGAAAGAGCTAGCATAGCATAGCATAGCATAGTGGTTTGAGCATTGGACTATGACTCTGGAGACCAGGGTTTAAATCCTGGTTTGGCCATGAAACCCACTGGATGACAATGGGCAGGTCACACACTGTCAGCCTTAGAGGATGACAATGGCAAACCCCTCTCTGAAGAAATTTGCCAATAAAACCCTGTGATAAGGATGCCTTAATGTTCCCATAAGTCAGAATCAAATTGAAAGCACACAACTACAAAGCACCTTTGAGATTAATTGCTACCCAATTCTCTCTTTCAGTTTGCCTCAAAGGTGCTACAAGATCCTTTTGCATACTGATTTTTATGACGAACACAACTGTTTTCTCTGGCCAATGATCAAAGATAATGCCAGGGTTCCCAATCTCCCCCACTCAAGCATTGGGACTTTGGGAGGGGATCAGGTATCTCCCAGACCTTTCCTGCACCAGATCAAGGTCTGTCCTTGGGCCAGATCAGGCCTATAGGTTGAAGGTTCTTCTCCTGCATCTGAGATCCTTGTGTGCAACTGGCACTGAACAAAAAACAGAATAAGGAGGAACAGATATTAAAAAGACTGAAATAGAACAATGAACCAGAAGTGGATAACTCATAGATGGAGAATGTTCAACAATGAGGACTTACTGTGAGGTGCCAGGCACATATTAGGATGAAAAATCAGTGGCTGCTCTTCATTTCTGAAACCACACAGGCTGGGCATTAACCACCTCTGAGTACACTAGTCCCTCCACATTCACTGGGGTTAGGGGCACAGGACCCCAGTGAATGTGGAAAAAATTCAAATACTGTAACAAAAACACTATGTTTTTACCTGAGAGAACACCTCAGGTAAAGTTGACCATAGAGTCACACTGGAGGACCTAGATATTCCTAGAGAGAATATATTAATAAAATCTATTAATAATCAAATCCACAAAAGTCAAAGCTGCAAATGTGGAGGGACAAGTGTTATTTCTTGCCTTGCTGTGTTATGTAGCTGTTGCCCTCCACCATCATCTACCACCAAACAGATACAAAGTCCTCTTAAATGTGTGTCTCTGGAGAGGGGACTGGTGTGTTCAATTTCATATTCAGCAGTTCTCTACCAAGACTGATGCCAAGAACTACAATTCCAGTAGGCAATGCAAGCACACAAATCTCAACATTACTCACCTAAATTGCACGCTGCAGGGACTGGGTGTACCACAACACCCCCACAACGATTTCCATCACAGCTTGTCATAGACTGTCTCTAAAACCCCATTTTAATTAATGTATTTATTTCAAGTGTTTACACCCCTCCAAGGAAACAAATGCATTAGGTATCAACTTTATCAACTTCCAATAAGCAAACAAACAAGTAAAAATATTGGGTAGAATCCAGAATTAGTCAATTTTAAGGAAAGAAATCAATGAGTCAATTTGGCCATGACTGACTCAAGTCATACTGATTTCAACAGGGTCTGATCTAACTGTAATGAAGCCAGCATCCAACCTATTTAAAGCAACAAATCAAAGCCAAGCTAAAAACTGTGGCAGTAAGAAAATTATACTAAAAGCCTAAGTACCAATATACACAGAGCACTGTATAAATGTTAAGATTATCACTTTATGATTAGATGTTCTTACGATAGAAAAATTTAAGATATCTACCAGTGTAACTAACTCATGGGCCTTGCATTGTTCAACATCTTTACAAATTACTTGGAAGAGAACAGAATTCCTGTTTATTAGATTTACTGTATATAGTCGACTATAAGTCGACCTCACGTATATGTCGAGGTCAAGTTTTGGGGCCAAAATTATGGATTTTGATATGACCCGTGCATAGATCAAGGGTAAAAGTTAGGGGCATATAGCAAAGGATCTAAAGGACGAAGCAAAGGAAAACAATGTCAAAGAATGTACAAAATTCCAGCAGCCATAACTCTTTGTGCTCACTCTTAAAGGTGGATAAATGAGAGAGAAGAGGGGGTCGGTGCTTCCAGGACAGATTATAATCTTGCCTTTCACAAGGCGATGGTTCCTTGTTTTAAATAAGAGTTGTGATACAATACCTACATTGACTTGTGGATAAAATGACTTAGGTTTTTGGGTCGATTTTTTGACCTAAATTTCTAGACTTACACATGAGTATATACAGTACACATAACATTAAATTAGGAGGGTAGCTAATACCTCAAAGGGCAGAATCAGGATTAAAATTGGCAATAATAATGGACAGAGAATTGGGCCAAAGCTAACAAAATGAATTTCACCAAGGCTATATGTGATGGTAACTGCACTCTCCTTGTTACACCACCTCAACATCATTCAAGAAGAGTTGCTTTGCTCCTTATTTTCTCTGTATGTGAGTTTGACAGAGAATTCAAGATGTTTTGTTTTCTTCTTCTGTATTCTGCTAGAGTCCTCTCTCAGGTGGGTCCATAACTCAGCGGCAAAGTGCATGCCTTGCCTACAGAAGGTCTTGTACTGAAACACCAGCACCTCTGGTTAAAAACAAAAACAAGATCAGGTAGCAAGGTGATGCAGCACATCTCTGCTGAAGACCCTGGAAGGCCAAAATCCACAATGAGAGGCTAGATGAGCAAGTACTGTAGTCTGTCTTAATATAAAGCAATTTCATCTGTTTTTTTTTTCTTTTAATGCTGAAATACTATCTAGGTCTCTGATCCTTACATGTACCAGCTGGCAGCATACAAACAATTGTGTAGAGGAATGCTTTGCATTTGCTTTTGAAACAAGCAACTAAGGGAGGATCTGCACTGGCCACTTAATCCATCCCAGTTCACAGCCTTATTGCCCTGAACTGGCCCCAGAATGACCATGATGGTGACCATGATGGGCCAAATCTGGCCCAGTGCCACATCACTGTGCACATGAGCCACCTGGACCAACATTGTATTTAAATCCAAATTGTTGAATGCTGACCTGTTTCCCCTGTTTTTGAAGCTATCGCTGTTCTTTTCCCATGGGCAAGAGCTCTGTGTAAAGCCTGCCCAGTGAACCATTGCATCTACTGAGGATAGAAATGGATACCCAGATATGTGATCAACAAAGAGTTTGGGTACCATTTTCGCTCCTCAGTAGACGTGGGAGACACTAGGCAGGCTTCAAATGGAGCTCTTGATTGTGAGGAGGCAGTGGCAGCAGTTTTGAAAACAGGTCACCTCCTTTCCCTGTGCTGCTTAGTGCAGGGAGGGAGGATGGCATGGTTCTTGGTATGTGGACAACTGGAACAGGCCAAATTGGACACCATCCAGCTGTCCACGTGCCAAAAGAACCTTAGATCATTCCAGGGTTTCCAGGATACACCAGGATTTTCCCTGACTACTTAATCCAGAGCTAAGTCGGGTTAATGGCAAAACACCACAGATCCTTCCTGGAAGTAGCCATACATCGTCAGGACTACCAGCACTGGCTTTGGGGTGAATATGGTATTTTTCACTGGTGTAGACAAGCCCTGGTACAGGGTTGGAGGTGTTAGAAGCAAACATTTGGGTGGAGAGGACAAGTTCAAAAAGTTTCCAAATCACTGCCTCAAGGGAAAGGACTGGTGTAACAGCTTGCCAGTAGCACTCATGGCTGGCTGTCATCCCAGACAGCAGTGAAAAAACACTGCAAGTTTTTGCCACAAAAAATAGAAATAAAATATCTTTAGATGATATAAGGAGCATGATGTATTCCCAAAGCTCTCCTGACAGCCAGGTTGGGATGAAACCTACATGATGGCTTGGGGAAAATTCAAAAGAGCATGCTATGTTGGCACAATTACCTTTAATTGAATCCCATCCAGACCCACAGTTTACCTAGTTAGCTTGTGGAATGACTTTGCTCAGGTGGGTAGGAAAGAGCCATCTGGAACACACAGGTTCAGGAAGGGAATGACTGAGCAAACCAGCAAAATTCAAAAACTGCCTCCTGTTTCTTAACTGTCAAACAAAACCAGAATTCCCACACTTTTAAGGAAATAATACAAGCTCATAGTTCTCATAGTGGTAGAAATGTTTTGAAACTGAAATAGCACAAAGTTATATATCTGGTGTTTAAATTGTGGGGGGAAGGAGATATTGGCGGGTTACAGACCGCCCATTTGGGGCGGGCTGTACCCGCCCCTTTCCCTGGTGTATCGGGGCCTCAGTGGCCAGAATGGCAGCTGCTGAGGCCCCGATCCGCCGCTTTCCAGGCTGCAGGGAAGCGGCAAAAGGCCGCTTCACCGCAGCCTGGAAAGGGGTGTCCTTGGGGCTTCAAGCCCCAAGGACAACGGGCAGACGCGGCCCCTTTCTCCTTTGGTCTGCTGGGCGCAGCCGTGTGAAGGCTGCGCCCAGCGGACCAAACCAGGAAGGAGCTCCGAAATGGAACTCCTTCCTGCTCTGCGCTAAGGGCGCACTAGGCTCCCTGGCGCGGAGGGATGTTGTCACTTCCGTGCTGCCCCGCATAGAGGCGGCGCGGTCATGACGTCCTCATGGCAGCGGCCGTGTGGAACGGCCGCTGCCATTTTGTGCGCACTCCGTGCGTCCTAGGGTTGGGGGCATCCGGAAAGGATGCCCCTTTTTAACCCTAGCACGTGCGGAGCACATACTAAAGTGCCCGTTTGTAACGGGCCATTGTAACTCATAATGACATCCACATATCTCAGTTCTTGACCCTTCCTATTTTAACCATATAATGCTCTTTCTTCTGGGTTTAGCCTTCTAAAAACAAGGGTGCTGCAGCAAACTACCATTCCTAGAATTTCATAGCATGGAGCTATGGCAGTTAAAGCAGTGTCAAATTGGATTGTTTCTACAGTATGGATGCAGCCAAGGCCATGCTGTAACGTTGCCCTTGGAGAGGGTCAACTTGAACGGAGCAAACCAGAGTGTAGTTTCAGAGGTGAAAAATGAGGGCGCTGAGGACCCCAAATAAGAATTTTGTCCCTCTATAAAGTTTTCCTTCATTTCTCAAATGACTTATATTGCAGTAACTTGAAGCTTCAGTTGAGCAGTTTAGACATCCAAAGAAAAGGGGAAGTTCAAATGACCAAAATTATGTGAACCCATGAAATGTAAGAGTTCTAGGCTTCAGTGATTTAGAATGCTGTCTCATTCTGTGTAAAGCTAAAAATTTGGGGATTGCAGGAAAATTTCATTTAGGAGGGCAGAGGGTATCAATGCCCCCCCCTCCACAAAGGATGATCGGATGAGACACCTCTTGTAATTCAAGTGTCAATGTGATTATATTAAGCAGTAACTGGTAAAATTTATCTTGATAGAGGATTCATTTGTTACAGGAAAACTGGGTGCACACTATGTGATGTATTTAAAAGAAATCTCAGAAGTAAAGTGATGATCAACTCCTTACCCAGGAAAGTAGAATTCAGAAATATAGCTATGCAGCTGAGGAAGCAAACCAAGTCTATAGAAAATTATGTTACAATTTATTTTGCAGTCTCAAAGGTGCTACAAGATCCCTTTGCTTATCCAGGAGAATAAAATAAAAAGCAGTATCATTAAAACGGCAAGGAAGCAGACTGAACAATGTCCAAACCACGGTAACATTTCAGCAGTGGAATAATTTACCTTATGAGACTATTGTGCCTTTTTCCTGGAAGTTGTTTTTAAAATGCAAAAGAATTTAATAGACACCAGTCACGCTTTAGGAATAGGCTACTTTAGGACATAACTTTGGTTTCCAAAAGAAAATCAGCATATGCTTTATAGACTATAGCAAAACATTTGACTGCATAAATCACAAAAAGCCATGGAACACACTTGTAGAAATGGGACTGCCACTATATTTGATAGTCCTGATGAGAAATCTGAACTTAGGACAAAAGGCTACTGTTAGAACAAAATATGGAGAAACATGATGTTCCCAACTGGCACATGGGTCCGGCAAGGCTGCATACTATCAACCTAATTGTTCAACTTATATGCAGAAAATATCATATTAAGAGCAGGTTTAGACTGGAAAAGGAGGAATAAAGATAGGAGGAAGGAACATCAACAATATCATACCACTAATGGAAAATATCATGGACTTGGAACTATTACTAAGGAAGGTGAAGGAAGAAAGTGAAAAGGCAGGCTGGTTGCTGAACATAAAGAAAACAAAAATAATGACCATGGAGGTTCTATAAATTCAATCTAGACAATGAGGAAATCAACAATTTTATTATATTTTATTGATATTACTTTAATAAAATAAAAATAGAAAAAAATGCAAGCTTTTTCAATGTATTCACATTTTGTTAGAAATCAAAATAGATAAAGATTGCCTGTACCTTGGATCTAACATTGATCAGAAAGGAGACTGTAGTCAAAAAATAAGAAGACTAGGAATCGGAAGGGGAGCAATGAAAGAACTTCACAAGGTCCTAAAGAGCCAAGATGTACAACTGAGCACTGAAATTAGAATTGTCCAGTCCATTGTATTCCCTGAGAGATGGACAAATAAATGG
>NC_056523.1:196299810-196321381 GCF_019175285.1 Sceloporus undulatus
TAGAACAGATCAAGACTGAACTCTTCTTGAAAACCAAGGATTAAATTGAGGCTGTTGTACTTTGGCCACATCATGAGGGTGCATGACTCATTAGAAAAGACAATATTGCTGGGAAAGGTATAAGGCAGTAGAAAGAGGGTAGACTCAGTTAGAGAGGTTAAGGAACTGAATCTATAAGACTTAAGCAGAGCAATGGAGGGCAGGGGGGCTTGGAAATGTCTCATTCACAGGGTCGCCATGAATCGAGGTCAACTTGAGGGCCGCAAACAACAACTAAGTGACTTGGCCAATGCTTCAAAGATGACTTTGTTTCAAGGTCTTAGTGTTAAAACTGCATTATACCATAAGTTGTTAACATTTTCAGAAAACTCAAAAACCCCTATGTATGTAGATATGTGTGCGTGTTGTGTGTGTTAATACAATGAAGTTTTTTCTTCTTTTTGATGCTGTAATTCCACCCCCAACCCCCGTCACTAATAGTCTCATATACAGGCAGGTTAGTTATGAGGTAAGGCAGTTATTCTCAAGTTATACATTGTGGCACATTTTTTCCAATTCACCAAGGACCAGTACCACATTTGTGCCATAATTATCATAATCAAATTGCCTCCTGGAAGCTCAATGTGGACCAGCAACAAACGGCTTGCTTATCAGCACAAGCGCTCTGCTAATGAGACCATTAGCCTGGAATTGTCACTTTTTAAATACAGTGTATGTGTATGTACCATCAAGTCGCTTGTCAGCATATGACAACCCCGTGAATTTCACAGTCAAGGAATACTCAGAGATGGTTTTGCCAGTTCTTTCCTCTGAAATATAGCATACAGCACTTGGGATTCCTTGGTAGTCTCCCACCCAAATACTAACCAGGACTGATCCTGCTTAACATCCAAGACCAGAATGGTGCCTTTAGGTTATACTTTTTGCTGTTGTGTGCCTTCAAGTCATTTCCAATTTATGGCAGCCCTAATGAGGTTTTTGTGGCAAGATTTGTTCAGAGGAGGTTTACCACTGCTGTCCCTTGAGGCTGAGAAAGTGTGATTTGCCCAAGGTCACCCAGTGGGTTTAATGATCAAACTGGTAATCAAACCCTGATCTCTAGAGTCATAGTCCAACACTCAAACCACTATGTAATTCTGGCTCTCAGCTATTACCCAAATTCTTCCTGGTGTGTCAGGGAAAAGCAGTCCTAAAACATAACTTTTCTAGGTCCCTTCCCCACCAGTCAGTTGTTTCTCTTTCTCTCTTTCTCTCTCTTTCTCTCCCTACAGACACACACACACACTGAGTTTCTCCCCACCAAGGCGAGCCGGCAACCATACAAAGGACCAGCTGCTCTTACCAGAAGTCTAAACTGATTGCTTGATGAGGAATGCATGGAATAAGGCTGAAACAAAGCAAAGGTCTCAAGTTACCCACCCTTAGATTAGTTGATGCAATGAGTTCTCTTTCTTTAGAGAGTATGAGCATGGCTTACAAGAAAGGAAGAAATCATATTGAATAGTCATCCACTATTCAGACGTGTAGTCCACTTGCTGGAAAGCAAGAAAACAGTCACAATAGATACCTGGCATCCAGTCACACTCCTAAATTTTGCACTGGGGATTCACCCCAAGGAGCAAACTAAACCCTAGGTCTGATCTACTCTCCACTGAGCTGCCCCTAACTTAACACAGTGGTGCCTCTTCCTCCCCTGCCCCCACTTCTCTCCACAATGGATTGCAGCAGATAGCTACATTAAATCTTGCAAGATCTAAATATTTACACTACAAGAGAAGTAAAGGACTGCTAGATTATAAAGTGTAGCTAATCTTCACAGGGGTGAGAAGAGGACAGACACCTATTTTTTTCATAGGCCTTTGAAATGTGTTGTCATTACCCTTGGGATAGCCAAATACAGATATAATCCATTTAATCAATTAATGGAACAACGTAACTTTTACAACTGTCAGAGCCATCCGCTCAGAGCACCCAACAACCCAATGCTACTTATAATTGCTGCTGAGGGACCTGCGTAGCAAACTGTGGATGTCACACATCACAGTTGCTGTTGGGCAGATTGTATGGTGCTCTATTGAAGGTCTGCGACAATAGGCCTCCTAGCAGACTTTAAATTTAACATACAGGTAAGGAATGGAAAACGCAAGACCCCACCATTCATCCACCCACTGATTTGGAGGTCTGTGATCAGATGAATTAATACCTCTATAGCCTGGTACTGGTCTTGCCATCAACCAGTTTAGTACTGAACACTTTACACCTGGATTCACAGATACATCTGGATCTTTATTTTATTTTAGACAAAACGACATAAGTTCCTGTCATGAGGGGAAGCAGCAGAGGGCCACCAGGGAATGCTTTTGGTTAGCAAGCTAGTTGTTGTTAACTGCCATCAAGGTGAGTCTGATTTATGAATGAGAGACTTCCAAGTCACCCTGTCAACAACAGTCTTGCTCAGGTTTTACAGCCTCCTTTACTATCCATCTGCAGTTCAGTCTTCCACTTTTCCTACTGCCTTCCATTATTGTCTTTTCTAGTGAGTCATGTCTTCTTATATGTCCAAAGTATGACACGCTCATGCCTGATCAGATCAAAGACCATATGACTTGATTACATATTTGTCCTTTAAAAGCTAATAACAGCTACCAGCTAGAGAAAGTGTTATTGCACACTACACATTCCTCTACTCCCCTTCAATGCAGTAGCACAAGGAGTACCACCATAGTCCTGCATCCCTTCACACAAATCCACAGTGGCCCTGGCCTATGGCCCCAAACATATGAACCCCTGCCTGTGTCTGCTATCACCTCATTATTCTCCAGTTATGTTTGTCCTTGAAAGGCTCCTGAAATAAAGAAGAGCAACACCACAGCTGGCACCTCCCCAAAGTTAACAGAAACAAAATGAAGTTCTACTGTTTGGAGGTCTGCGGTGTTTCATCTAAAGAACATAAACGGGAAGGAACTCTACGTCAATAGCTTTCTAACTGTGTTCCAGAGAACACTGGGGTGCCTTGGCGGTTCCTCAAGATGCAAAGATCAGCAATGACGCACAAGCTTCCCTAACAGACTGACTGCTTCATTAATACTCTATAGCCTAAAAAGCTTACCTGTTTGGACTGCAACTCCTGGGGTCCCCCAGTCAGCACAACCATTGATGTGGGAGCTATAGCCCAAAAATGATTTATCAAACCTCTATGGATACTCCCTATACTGCTTTTAGAATGCAACTACCAGGTTGTGTGAGGAAATGGAAGCTCCTAAGCCAGTGCTACTCAAAATGGTGGTTTATGGACCTGTTGATCCACAAGCTATTGGCTGTTCATCATGACCAATTTCCAAATAAGAAATACAGTAAATATCTGTAGAAATAATACCAAAAATCTAAGATAGGCAGATTACACCATAATATTACAGAAAACATTACAGACCTAGAACAACTACTAAGAAAGAGCATGGAAGAAAGTACAAAGGCAGGCTTACTGTTGAACATAAAGAAAACAAAAATAATGACCATGGAAAATCTACACAAATTCAACCCAGACAATGAGGAAACAGAAATAGCAAAACAATTCTCATAACTGGGATCAAATATTGATCAGAACGAGGACTGCAATCAAGAAATCAGAAGAGTAAGAATGGGAGCGGCAGCTATGAAAGAACTAGAAAATATCCTAAAACATAAAGATATACAACTGAGCACGAAAGTTAGAATTATACAAGCCATTGTATTTCCTATTACCAGCAGAGCTGGACAGTTAAGATTGTATGTGCAGCACTGTGTACATTTACAGCACTTCATAAATAAAGGTTAATAATAATAATAATTAAGAAAGTGGATAGGAAGAAAATCAACTCATTTGGGGTGTGGTGCTGGAAAAGAGTGCTGAAGATACCATGAACAGCCCAAAAGACAAACAAATGGGTCCTTGAACAGATGAAATCTCCCTGGAAGCCAAGATGACTGAACTGAGGCCGTCGTACTTTGGTCACATCATGAGAAGGCAGGACTCACTGGAAGAAACAATAATGCTAGGAAAGGTGGAGGGAAGCAGAAAGAGAGGAAGGCTGCATGCTAGATGGATGGACTCTATTAAGGAGGTCAAGGGTATGAATTTACAGGAACTAAGCAGAACAGTTTAAGTCTAGGAGTCTTGGGGATGTCTCATCCACAGGGTCACCATGGGTCAAGATCAACCTGAGAATCACACTTATAGGACCTATAAATGCCTAGAGAGCTATTTTCAGTAGGAATCTTTAGGTCGTCCAGTACAACTCTATGGTCAGCTTCCAGCAGAGTCGTTCTGGAGGACCTAGAAATTCCTAGAGAGAACGTATTAATCAAATCCATGAATAGTCAAATCTACAGTGGAGGGCCAACTGTATAGTAAATTATGTGGCTATATCTGTCTGAAGTGGTACAGCCCAAAGAAAATTATCACCTCAGTAAGAATTCCAGTCCAAATATGGAGTCACACAGTCTTTTTGTTTTGTTTTTTGAGGGCCAACATAGTGTAATGGTTTCAGCACTGGACTAGGACACTAGGATTCAAGGGTTTGAACTGTGTCTTCTCCAAATTATGTTCTGACGGTGGCCTCTTGTCCTTGGTACAGATTCCTCATTATGACTATTAGATGTAGTGGCACCCCCATGTATCTGAGTGTGTTCCATAGCTTTTGGTGATCTATACAATCAAATGCTTTGCTGTAGTCTATGCAACACATGCTGATTCTTGTTTTGGAATTCTTTGATGCACTCCATTAGCCATCACATGTTTGCAATGTAGTCCCTAGTGCAACACATACAATCACATGTTGTTGTTATTGTTGTTGTTGTTACTGTGCACCTTCAAATCATTTCTGACTTATGGTAACCCTAAGGCAACCCTATAATGGGGTTTTCTTGGGAAGATTTGTTCAGAGAGGGTTTTCCCTTGCCTTTCCTGAGGCTGAGATAGAGTGACTTGCACAAGGTCACCCAAAGAGCTTCCATGGAAGCTCATTTCCAGGGTGGAAATGTGAAGCCTGGTCATGAGAGTCATGGTCCAACACTCAAATCTTGTGGAAAGGTCTTGTGTCTCCCTGAAGAAGACTCTTGGTGGACTCCAACTGGAAGCCAACTGGGACTCAGGGATAGGTTCTGCAATTCCAGAGGCCCATAAATTCTAGTTGGCCCTAATCAGCAGGAATATAGATGATCTGCAGTGCTCAACCACCCTATGCCTCATCCAAGTCCTGACTAAGCAGAGGGCAGGATCTCCTACATGGCCTCACACTGGAGCTCAGAAGCTCTCAGAAGCAGTAATACGGCCGCTGCTTTTTGCATGTCTCCCAATCCACTTCCCAGAACCTCCACCCATCTCTTGAGCTTACAGAAGGGTGTGGGCCCTTCCTGACTTTGTGCCTTGGTTCAGAGCAGCTTTCCTAATGCCTCCAAAGCCCAGATTTAGGTCAGACACAGCCCACACCCTTCTCTCAATGGACTAAAAAAAAAATTATGGGTGCCAGAAGATCACTTTGCACTCTTTTCCCTTCCTTTCCTCACTCTCCACTCCCCCAAGAATGGGCAAGAAGACAGCAGCGGGTGGTGTCCTAGCAACAGACACAAACACACAAGGCCACCTTCCTTTCTTCCTTAAAGAGCTTTTAAGCATGTTGTCATCCTCCCCAAAACCAGCAAAAAGAAAACCCAAGCAAAAACCACTATGAAGACATTTAAGATTCAGGGGCTGACACGTCATTTATTAATGTATTTTTCTGGTAGAGATCCTGCTTTGGAGAAGCGGTGTGATCAGAAATTCCAAGTGGATCTTCCTTTTGCCTTGCCACCAAGGGAAAAAGAGCACCTGTTGAAATTCTGTAGATCATGCAATCTGTTCATGCCATGAGAGTTTGGAAGCCGGGCAAATAAAGCAGCACTTCTTTCGGATCTTTGCCAGATTTTATGCCAGATTATCTGACAATCAGGGGTTCTCTAACCAAAGATGATGTGGCAGAGGCTGCCTCCGCATTGCAAAGATAACCTGGTTTGACTCCATTTTAACTCATAGCTCCATGCTATGGAATTCTGGGAATTGTAGTTTATTGAGCAAAGCTTTGGTGCCACCACAAGCTGCAATTTCCAGAATTGCATAGCGTTGAGCATGAGTTTAAATGGAGCCATGGCAGTTAAAGTGAGGTGAAACAGGATTATTTCTGCAGTGCGGATGCAACTTTAGAAGAAATATCAATCAGACCCATGGCTCTCCTGCTGGTGGCATGAATCCTCTATCTGTATTCTTTGCTGCTGAATACAAACAAACCCAGACGGAAATTGCAGCTTGCCCATTGATGTTACACACAATATACTTCAGTCTTTCCTAGATGAGGATAATTCCCCTTTAACAACCATAATCCACCATAGAGACACCCAAATGCTCTGCAGACATTTAGTGCAACCAGCTCTGTCATTCTGTGTAGCAGTAACTGTGACAGGTCCCCTTAATGCCTTCTAACAGACACTAGGCAAACAGTAATTGCCATATAAAGACTTTGGCAGCTTTATCTTTTTGGAGACAAGTTGCAAGGAGCTGGTTTAGAGAATGCTATTCTGGAGCCTTGATCCTTGGCTGCAGAGGTGTGCGAGGATTAATAGAACAACCACTTCCAATTTCTGATCTTGCTTTGCTCAGATGTGAAAGAGAGCAAGAGGAAGGAGTTTTCCTACTGGAAGCTTGAAAAGCAGTTAGCTGCTGCCATGCTGCCAGTGAGAAATGCATTCCTTTTATTGATCCAGAGAAGTTAACTAAAACAACGTATGCATCTGCAGAATTAGCATCTGTTTTTCCTTTTTTTAAAAAAAAATACCTCTTGTTGCTATTGATTTTCAGTGGCTTTGTTGTATTTTATTACCATTGTCACTATCTATCTGGGAGCTACATGCAGAATAAACAAACAAACAAATAAATAAATAGAAGAAGAAGCATAAAATCAAGACAGAGTTACCCATTCTTCATTGTTTTAAGTCCTCCCCATTTCACCCCAAGATAGACTCCAACGCTTCACAAAAAATCCATTATTTACAAAGAACCACATTACACAAATAGACCCAATGAAATTCTTGCCAATACTTAAACCAAAGAGACCCAGTAAAAAAAATTATGAGAATAAAAAACTCAGCAAAAAAGGAAGTGAAACAGGCTACCTTAAGTGATACATCTAGTAGTAAATCCATACAATTCACGATATACAAAATTGCAATAAGTGTATTTCATGAAGTATTAAACTAGATTTGCGAAATAAAACAAAGAATGCAAATGCAGTTTGAGGATGAGTGTGATATAAATGAGACAAGTACTGAAGTGATGAAATATCTCTTGTATATTTTCTGTTCTATTATACTATAGCTGGACTGTTCCTCTCACCCCACCCCCCCCCGGTTTTATATTTCATGAAGTATGTTTATTGTATCTCCTGTATCTCTTTTTATTCTGTAAGCTGCCTTGAGTCCCACTTTGCAGGGGGGGATATAAATGAAGTAACCGGCTGATTTAATGATTTTAAAAATCCTATCCAATGTTTCCATATTGCATAGGTGGGCAGAGTGCAGATTACAACCTCCGCCCCCCGGGTGAACAAATTTTTGGTGGAAGGGGGTGTGATGGAGGGGTGCAGCCCTCCAAAATCTCCCTGGGGAACCAATGCAGCCCTTTAGCCTTCTATAGTTGTCCACTCCTTCTTTACAGGAAAACAGGAACATTTGTTCTCAGAGCTGTATTCTGAACTACAGCTACTAGGATCCCCAATATACTGTGGCCATGGGCTTCCAGGGTGGCTTTGGTATGCTTATTGTCATTTGGTTCATAATGTCGTAAATGGAATTGAATAGATCTGTCATTTAATGTCTGTTGCCAGTTTCTCTTATGTAAAACTATTTGCTTAGTTGCTCATTCCCATGGTAGTATCTTTTACTCCTGCTTGTTTTGCCTCCATGTTGGCAAGCATTTCATTTGATCTCCGACAGAAATCCAGCCATGAAACTCAGCAGAACCTCACAGAATAGAATAATCAAGGCTCCTCATGAAAGCTCTTATGTAAAAAGATCCACACAAATCAGGCAGCTACATTTATATAAGCTTGTAGATAATTCTCTTCAAGTTTCTTCAGTAGTCTAATGGGGTCATGAGAAATGCTTTCCAAGAAAGTGTGCCCTTAGAACTGCAAACCTAATTATCCTAACAAAGCACTATCTTTGTTGTGAAACAGAGTTTCATAAACAGAGAGAGAGAGATCTCTGCCACAACACACTTACATATGTAACTGCCAAGTATGGCAGGGAACAAAAAAGCATGGGATGGCCCCCAGAGCAGTGAGGGAAATGAAATGCAGTTATTCAATCTTTGGCTATGTCTGCACAAAGAAAAAGAAGTGTTTCTGTGCCACTCACCCATTTAGATGTTTTTGTGTGCCTAGTCGTTTCCAATTTATGGTGACCCTAAGGTGGTGAACCTACCATGGGATTTATCTACTGATTCAATCATCCCTGGCTTGAAAATACTGAAGAAAAAATAAATTCCTAAAAGCAAAAGTTGATGTTGCCAATTTATATAAGGAACACCATTTTTGTCGTTTCTGTCTTATGGAGGCTATCATGGCCACTGGAGTTGTCTTCAGACAACGCTGGCTCTTTGGTTTAGTAACGGAGATGAGCACCACCCCTACAGTCAGTTACGACTAGACATTCATGTCAAGGGACTACCTTTACCTTTACTTTTTCCAGAGTCACGGTCCAATGCTCAACCATTACACCACACTGGCTCCCTATTTACAGCATTATTACATATAATGTACATATATGCTCAGCTACATTTTCTGATAAACCTACCTTCATTAAAATTCCCTGTTGGCTTGCAGTATACTTACAGAACTCCCAAGCAAGACAAAGGCTGAAAACTGTACTTTACTAGCAACAATCCCTGGACTGATTCATTTGCCCAGTGTTGAAATTAAGAAAAAAAAATACACCTTTCAACATTTGCACTGTGTCCTCAAGCAGCCCATGGCCTAACACCTTTGCTGTCCATTTCCCCTCTGAGAAACAAATGCGCCCTGAGCTCTGGATGCAAGTCTTGTTGCTGATGGTCCTAGGAAAAAAGAACTTTAGAAGGATGCATCCTATCCCCTTATTTGCAGTGAGCACAGGCTGCCAAACAGACACATTTTTCGAAGGGGAAGAGCAAACCTGGTGCTACTCAATGGGCTTCTATTCTGTAGCCATGCTCAAAATGGAAGACATTTTAGAATTCCTCCTGGACAGAAGGTTAAAATGGAGGACATGTCCTGGAAAAGGAGGACAAACTGGTCCCTAGGACCATGGTCAGTATGGGTGGCGGGAATGTGCGGACAGTGAATGGCCCATTGTGGGTGCCTATTCTGCAGATAGCTAATCCTACCTGCAAATCCAGAAGCCCTGACTATAAGCCGGGTCTTTCCATCACTCTGGACATGTCCCTCCTCCTTGCTTTAATTGTGGAAAAAGAAAGGATTACTCTGTATTCCTCATTACCATTTATGGATGTGAAAGCTGGACAGTTAAGAAAATGGACAAAAAGAGAATACATTCATTTGAGATGTGGTGCTGGAGAAGAGTGCTGAGGATACCATGGACAGCAAAAAGAACAAATAAACGAGTCCTAGAACAGATCAAGCCTGAAATTTCCGTGGAAGCAAAGATGATTAAATTGAGGCTGTCATACTTCGGCCACATCATGAGGAAGCATGGATCATTAGAAAAGACAATAATGCTAGGAAAGATGGAGGGAAGTAGAAAGAAAGGAAGACCGCAGGCTAGACAGATGGACCCAATTAAGGAGGTCATGGGTATGAATCTGTAAGAACGTAGAAGAATAGTGGAGGACAGGGAGTTCTGGAGATGTCTCATTCACAGGTCACCAGGAGTCGGGATCGACTTGAGGGTGGTTAATAACAACAAACTCCAAGGAAAGCCCAGCTATCTGACAGACACTTTCTCAGAAAAAGCATGCCAACCAATGGTATGCATTTTCTTTATTTCATTCACAAAGAGCTCTCTACCAGGTAAAATTAAACAGAACAGACGGCCCCTCAAGAGCTTTAACTCAGTTTGAATCATATTGAAAGCATAAACAAAACAGAAGGACAAGCTTCAAAGCTATATCAAATAATACAAGAGGCAAAATCTGCTAAATCGAAAGGAATGAGGCTTGCTTGGGAGTCAGATCTGGAGATGGTTTTAAAAAATGGAAAAACAATGGGACCTAATTTGAAAAGCTCCACCTTATATATCAATATCTGCCCAGATCAGAAAAAATACATTAAAACTATTCATGAATGGTATTACTGTCTATTCAAACTCCATAAGATCAATAATATAGTGTTACAACAGAGTTGGAAATGTTGTGGAAACATAAGTGATTGGAATCATATGTGGCTAACTTGTCATAAAGCATCTAGATTCTAGGAGGATGTATTAGGATGGATAAATCAAATGTTGGGCCAAAAAGACCACTTCAGAGGGGTACTATGTATTATCCGGGTAACCAGGTGTCCTTTTCCAGGGCATGTCGTACATTTCAACCTTCTGTTCCAGAGGAATTTCAAAATGTCCTCCATTTAGAGCATGACTAAGAAGCATGAATTCACAATTAAGTTAGCATTTTTAGCTTTTATTTTGGAATGTCCTACATTTTTCTTGAATGTTCTACATTTTGCGATACCTCGTCCTCTTTTGTGGTTATGCATCTGGTCATCCTGTGGACAATTTCTATATTGAAAATGAAAACTTGCCTAAAACAAATCTAATAACACTTGCGTTAAGCATTGCGGGGCTAGAAATAGCTAAAATGTGGGAAATATTAGAAAATTTCTTGATATGAAAGTGGTTAAAGAGGATATGGTCCATAACCCTTTCAGAAAAATTAACATACAAAGTAAGAATAGCAAGAGTGGACATAAAGTAAGATATGTTTGAGAATACTTGGAAGCTATTTATTGCTTATGTTACTCAAGACAACATTGGAGATAAATCTTCTTTGGATCAAGAGTGATTCTGGAAAAACAGGTATTGACGCTTATGATTAATATATAAACAACATTAAACTATTTAAAAGACTATTCACATTTACGGTGATTTACAGAGATAAGATTATTGACTTAAAGATTTGGGGGGAGGGCAGAAGGAAGGGGAAAGCATAAATTACAATATCTATAAAGGAAGAAGGAATTATTGTATCTATCAGAATTAAAATTGTTGTTAAAAATTAAAAAATACATGAGAATTGCCACAAGACGTACCTATATGACTAAAAGAGTTTGCACTCTGCAAGTGATAGCTTGAGAGCCATCATGATGTAGTGGTTTCAGTGTTGGACTATGACTCTGGAAACCGAGATTTGAATCCCCACTCGACCATGAAAACCCATTGGATGACCTTGAGCAAGTCACACTCTCTCAGACTCAGAGGATGGCTATGGCAAACTCCTTTGCCAAGAAAACCTTGTGATAGGGCCGCTTTAGGTTCACCATAATTAGGACATGACTTGAAGACACACAACAAGTGAGAGCTTGGTAATATATATATATATATATATATATAATTGCTTTTAAGATCAGCAGCAGCTTTAAGTATCCTACAGAGGAACCAGAGCTTAATGTTCCATTTTTAAAACTACAACTCTCAGAATCCCAAAGCCAAGGCGACAGTATATTTGGGATCCTAGCAGCTGTAATTCAAAATACAGCTCTGAGAACAAACATTCCTGTCTTCCTGTAAAGAAAGAGTGGGCAACTATAGAATTCTAAAGGGCTGAGACCTTGAGGGCTGCACCCCTCCATCACACCCACCTCCACCAAAAATTTGCCCATTTGGGGTCAGGGATTGTTTTGTCTCTAAACATCCTGTAGAGGGGAATAGGAGGCATATCCACCATGTTCTTGGACTTTTGGGGTCATTTTGGACCCCAAAGAAGCCTTTTTTAAACAACACTTTTTAAAACACTTCCTGTTTTAAGAAAGACTTCTTTGGGATCTAAGTTGGTCCACCCCACCCACCCACGCGCACCCCAAAATATGGTGGAAATGCCTCCCACCCACAGCTCCTAGAGTTAATCTGAGGGCATTTGGGAGAGGTTTGGGGTTTTTTAACCATAGGGGATCATAAATCAATAAATCAGTCAGCCGGTTGATTTATTTATATCCCCATCCCCACCCCCCCGCAAAGTGGGACTCAGGGCAGCTTACAGAATAAAAAGATACACAAATAAGCTACATATAGTTTAAAACACACAACATTATGATGAAAACAATATTAAAATGTCAATAGAATTAAAGCAATATATTCTAAAACATTCAATTAAAAGCATAGATTAAAAGTAGTACAGCATTGAATTTTTAAATCCCTACTACAGTGGGCCTTGGTATCTGCTGGGGTTTGGTTCCAAGACCAAGTTTTTAAAAAAGATTTTCATCGTCGGCAGTATGAATAACTGATGCAAATACACCCAGGATTAAACTCTGCATGCTTTGAATGCATTTCGAATACATTTGCATTGTTGACTCCCTATTTATTCGAATACATTTCCATTGTTGACTCTCTATTTATTCAAGTGCTGGCACATGGGAACAACTGAACTCACAGAGATGCACAGAGATACAGTTCCATAGTGTGAATAACAAACCTGGAATGTGTGAGTGAGGTTATTCGCATCACTAAAAAAAATGAACATATGAAGGACCCGTTAGAGATCAGACAGACTCATATGGAAAGATATGACCCTTCAAATAGCCTGGACCTGAGCTGTATAGGGCTCTATAAATTATCACCAGGACCTTGAATTGTACCCAGAAACGGACAAGCAGCCAATGGAGTTGTGACAAAGAAATCATATGCTTTCTGTATCAGCTCCTTCTAACAATCTGGGGGCATATCTTTGGAGCTGCTGGTTCCTGAACACTCTTCAAAAATGCAGCTGTCCACCTTTCCCTTACCTCTCTTGCAGGTCAACTTTAAATTGAAAATAAAACCTCACCATGTTGTCACTGAAAATGATGTTTTTATTGGAGGCGTACAGCAATGAAATCCCAGAAGGAGCACTGTAGTCCTAACTGGGACTCCTGGAGAAGAAACACCCCACTGCCTTCAGTAGACTCCCACAGAGGAAAAAGTATTTCCCAACTCATTCACAAACCATTTTGGTCACACTGATCTGTTTATTTTATTTTATCTATTTCATTTTTATGCTGCCTTTCTCCCAAAAAGGGACCTAAAGCCACTCACAAGAGAAAAACACTTTAAAAACTTTGCAATTAAAAAAAATCAATGAAAATAATCCAGTCAAAACAGTATAAAATCAACATTAAAAACATCCAAAAGCTAAAAGCATAACTAAAACACGTACACCATATAGAAGCCACCCTGTCAAGATTTTTAAAATCTAAACACACCATGTGGTACTGTTTCCAATCAGAAAGAGCATATCTTTGGAGTCATTTACACATCATTTTTTTAGCGGAACAATGCAAATAATCTCACTCACACATTATGGGTTTGTTATTCACACTATGGAACCGCATCTCTGCACATCTCTGAGAGTTCGGTTGCTCACATGCATCAGCACTCAAATAAAGATGGACTCGATGATGCAAATGTATTTAAGGCATGCAAAGTTTAATCCTGGGTCTATTCGCATCGGTTATTCACACAACCGACTATGCAAATCTTTTTTTAAAAACCTGGTGGGGTGTGGTATCAAGGTTAAGTGGAAGTTTTGGCAGCCACCTCCCCCCAAAAACCCTTAATTGGGTGCATTCAGGATGCATATGAGCAATGGAAATTCAATCCAGATTCATCCAGGATTATTTTCACCATTAGGATAACCCCTTTGTCATCTGCAAGTAGCAGCTCAAATGCATGGCAGAGAACACATTCTTGGAAGCTGCTGTATATATGAAATGACTGATCCATGCACCCCAGGCAAGGAAGAAAGAAAACAATGAAAACAACCTCCTGCCAAGTTATAAATCATTAAAAGATCACCTGTCCCCAAGGGAAATGTCAAGACACTTAGCTGAGCCTGAGGGCTTACCTATTCAGGTTCAGATTCATGTGCATTTAGTTCTGCATTAGCTGCACTGGCATGTCACAGGAATGGAATACACAACCATTGCAGGAATGGAATACACAACCGTTGCAGAAATGGCCTCAACCCATAAGGAACCTCCTATGCTCACAAAGCATTACCAGGAATTGCACAAGCACATAGGCAATTCTAAAATCACACATTTCTGGGTGCATGTGCTTTCAAAGTTGCCTATTGGCAACCTATATAAGCCGCCTTGGGTTCCAACCAGAGAAAAGTGGGATACAAATAAATAAATAAATAAATATTGACTTATGGTGACCTTATAAATTTCTCGGGGTGTTTTTAGGCAAGGAGTTCTCAGGGGCGATTTATCAATGATTTATTATTCTGAAATACCTGGTAAACCTTGGCATTCCCCCATCCAAGTACTAACCAGGACTGGCTGTGAGTATCCAAGATCAAACAGGATTATGGTGCCTTCAATGTACTTAGAACTCTCACATCTATATCTATAGATATTTCTCTGCTAGCATCAGGGATCAAAGGGGGAAGAGAAAAAGAGGCAGAGAAGTAAGCATTCTGGACAGATCAAAGAGCACAGAAAGAGTTCAGAGTGAAAGCATAGCCCAGCCGTAGGGCATATGTTTTGCATGTAAAGGGGCCCAGCTAAGCAAAGGGCTTCCATAGTTTTTTGTGGGTTTTTCAGGCTATGTGGCCATGTTCTAGCAGAGTTTCTTTCTGATGTTTTGCGAGAGATGCCAGCCACAGATGCTGGCGAAATGTCAGAAAGAAACTCTGCTAGAACATGGCCACATAGCCTAAAAAACCCACAAAAAAATTTTGGATGCCAGCCATGAAAGCCTTAGACTTTACTAAGGGCTTCCGTTCCACCATCTCTACTTAGAGGATCTCAGGTGACAGACCTTAGCAAAGACCACTGTCTAAGACAATGGGAGAGATACTGCTAATGAGAGAAGACAATATTGAGTTACAGCTTCATATAAATTCATCAAGTTGAGAATCAGTAGGACACAGGTGCCATAAAGACTATGTAGAGTGGCCTCAAGAGCTAGTGGTGTAGTACAAGGGTTGTCCAAGCCTCCAGATAGGCGTTGCTGGATAACCAGTCCCAGAAACTCTAGACAGCACAACCAATGGTGAAGAGTGCTGAAAGCTGCAGTTCAGCAACGCTTCAATGATCCCACTTCAGCTTTCCCTAGTGGAATTGCTAGACTGCCAGATTAGGCTGGGGGGCTCCCATGCTGAAATGCCCACTCGGCTATAGCTCTCACTGGATGGCCTTCAGCCAACCACTCTCTCACAGTTTAACTTGCCTCACAGTGTTGTTGTGAAAAGAAAAAATTGGAAGGAGTACCGTGTGTGTCACCTTCAGCTCTTTAGAGGCGAGAAAGGCCATAACTAGAATAAATAAATAAACCATATTCTCCCTAGTCGCTCATGTTGCCTTTATTGGAAACAGCGAGAGAATTGGGATCACACATATAATTCATAATATACAATATATTATATACTGGGATTCTGCAAATAGCCAGTTGTGTGCAGTGCATTGAGAAATGTACTGTATTAACCTAAATCCAAGTATTCACGCACGCACTCATTGTTAAAAGAAAATGTTATCCATTCACATCATCCACATAAATGTGCTCTTCTCTTCTAGGGCTTGGAAGTAAATACCTAAAAATAATGTAGGTAGCTGAAAGAAGTAACTTTTTTGTAAGAGAGGTGATAAAATAACATTGCATAAGTAATGCAAAACAGCCACTTTTTATAGGTAGCCGTATTGTGTATACAAACAAGGTAATTCAAGTGGAGTTTTTTATAACTTTTTTCTTAGCAATTTGACATCTGGATGGTTTTTAACAGCAGTTTTTCATGTGTTGTACCATTCTCTTGTCAGTCCTAATGGGGGTATTTTTAAACAAGGCAAAGGAAGAGAAAGTCACAATGAGTCATAACAATTTAATAATTTGTAGGACACAACAATAAGTATTGAGATCACACTACTCTTCCAAAGTATAGCCCCTTCAACAACTATCACTGAAGTCCTGCTCTCTGTAGCATAGCATGTAAGGCTGCAAGAAAGCAGAGGTGGCTACCCAATCCCATGTCAGTCTGGCAGTGAATCTGTTCTAAGTTTTAGGCTGCTGCCACACTGCAGAATTAATGAAGCTTGGTACCACTTCATCTGTCATGGTTCTGCCCTAAGGAATCCTGGACTTTGGAGTTTGTTGTGGCAGTTGAGCTCTTTGACAGAGAAAGCTAAATATTCCATTAAATTACAAATCTCACAATTCCATAATATTGAGTCACGGTAGTTAAAACAGTGTCAAACTGCCTTAATTCTGTAGTGTAGATACAGCCTGGGTCTGAGCTTAGGTGGAGCTGTCCAAAATGCTAAATCTATATGGGGGATAGAATTCAGTATACTAGATAGCATCTTTAAAGTTCAGTCTGAAACTGCAAGTGGATTCACCAACCCACTGACATGGGAAATTCCAGCTGCTACTGTAAGACTGCGCTTTTTCTATTGGGGTCCCTTAGGCTACAGGATCTCTCTCTAGAAAGTGATGCTCCACTCACTGTTCACATTTCTCCAAGAACCTGGAGACTTGTTTTTAAGAAAGCATGTGGATAAGATGAATCCATCTGCTAAGATGTGGTGCTTTTCAGTTCTATTTAATCAGTTGTGTCTGTAGTGTGTGTGTGTGTGTGTGTGTGTGTTTTAAATCAGTTATTATGAGCTGCCTTGGCAGACAGGCAGAAAAGAGGGGTATTGATGCTTCATGAACAGTTTTAAAGACTGTGTTTGTTGTTGTTGTTCTGTGTCTTCAAGTCACTTCCAAATCATGGCAACCCTAAGATGAACCAATCATGGGGTTTCTTGGCAAGTTTCTTCAGAAAAGGTTTGCCATTGCCATCCTCTGAGGCTGAGAGAGTGTAACTTGTCCAAGACCACCTAGTGGATTTCCAGGGCCCTGCTGGGATTCAAATCCTGGTCACTGAAGTCATAATACAATGCTCAAAGCCATAATACCATGATGATACAAGGCAACATCATTTGAAATCTAGAGGCAAAAGACTAACTGGAGAGATTTCTCTCTACATTAAGAGGCAAGCCTGATCCTGCTGTCTTTTGAATTGAAAAGGCTTCTGACCAGTGAGTAGGGCAGGGTGGTTCACAGAACAGAGAGCATGACACCAGGCAACACAGACTAGGTCATAAAGAACAGCTGTAAAATGATCAGATGCAGCAGCAGAGTTTGATCCCATTCTGCTGGCAGCCAAACTGCCACAGACCGTCTACTGGTCCCAAATCCCCACCTGGCTATAAAGCTCACTGCACGGGCTTGCATGACGACACACTGCTAAGCCACACCAGCCACAAATCCAGTCCTCCACCCCCACTGACATGTGTAGTCTTTGTGCACTTTCTATTTTGTAAAGAGGGATTCCCAAGTGTGCTGTGAAAAGGATAGCCCAGCAATGCGGCGCATTGAACACACACACAATGGAGCGTGCACACACACACACAAAGAGGCAATCGAAAGAGAAAGAGAATTAGTCTCAGTTTGTACCCCCCCCCCCCAAGTGAAAAACGTGATGAAAGGATTTCGTGGAAGGAGGCTACATTCCCTTGGCAGGCTTGTTGTGCAAGAGGCTCTGCTTGGCTTGCACTGCTTGCCATGCGACACACACTCTACTCTTGCTCGCATTCTGGGAAAGCAGGGGAGCCCTGCTTTGCAGATGATGTTCTTCCTTATCTTCAGCATCTGACTCTCCACCGCTAGAGAGAAAAACAAGTGGACTTCCTCCCCTGGGTATGACAAGCAGTGCTCTCTTGCAGCAACTAACGCTGGGCGAGGAGGTAGCCGAGCTGGCGCAGGGCATAGAGGCACATGAGCTGAACATCAATCCAAGGCAAAAACCTCCCATCTGTTCCTTAGCAGAGGGAGCAAACCCCCAGGATACTGGCAGTAATGGGAAGCATGCTCTTCCTTTATTTCCATGGGGAACCTTCCCACCAGATTGTACATATGGATCAAATCATCCTGCCATCTACTCTACTGGCATTAATAGTGCCCCCAAAAGTAGCTGGGATTGGGTCACCTGCCTCAACACACTCTTGCCTCCTTTTTATAAAGCTGTTAATATAGGGATAGGAACCATGTTGCCACATGTGGCATCTTTGACTTCTACAAATGCCCTGGATCACTCTTTTTCTGGCAAAAGGGGAAAGTCCTTTGGAGGGGCAATTCACCATCTAAATAGTTTTCAGGAGTCCCCCTGACAAATATAAAAATAAAAGTAGACATCTGGCCACTTCCCTGATTTTTGAATATTTTTGGTCATTTCTGGTGATTGAGGAAAGAGTGTGGTAATGGATCTGATCCCACTGTGGCTGCCTACCCTGTTCTACTGGCAAAGCCCTAAAGCAAATCCAAGATTTAAAAAAGAGGACAAAATTGTTCAACCAGTTGGATGGATATTGCCTGGGAATACCTTAGTTGTGTATTTCCGCATGGCGATACACTAGATGGCCTTTACAGTCCCTGCCAGCTCTATGATGCTAAGGTCAAGAATCCCACAGCAGTGAAAATGGGGACAGAATAAAGCCTATTGCTAGTCCAGACTAGGTAATGGGATTTATCTATGTTTTGACTCACCACTCACAAACTGATTCAATGGGTCTATTTTAACTTGGAGTAAACCATAGGATTTCAGCCTAATGTGTGTTTGCACAGACCTCTGAAGCTGAATGGGCATTCTCCAGTCCACAGGGATCCAATTCTCAGTCCATCCCAAAAATCTGGGACTTGGAATAAATCAGAAATAACTGGCACACAATAAGGGTTGGATGTTGTTGTTTTTAGCACGACAATGCAAATTATCTCTTTCATGGATTCCAAGTTTGTTGTTCAGACTATGGAACGGCATCTATGCGCATCTCTGCAAGTTCAGTTGCTCACCCATGTCAGCACTCGAATAAAGATAAGAGTCGATGATGCACATTTATTCTAAACATGTTCAAAACATGCAGAATTTTAACCTGGGTCTATTTGAATCAGTTATTTACACAGCCAAGAATGCAAAACTTTTAGAAAAACCCAGAGGGGAAACCCAAGATCGGTTATCCCAGGTAAAGTGGGTTTTTTGTCAGCCCCCAAAAAACTGAATCGGCTGCATTTGAAATTTGCAACTTCCTGAAAGTAAAAAGGTGCCATTTTTCTCCCCTTTACGTTCACTTTATTTTCACATTACTTCATGTTTGCAGAAACGTTGTGTGATAAACCTCCCACATTTGCGGGTTTTTTCTACTTTAAATCTACTTTAAATCCTGTTTCTTAGTGGGATTTCTCTAGTGTGATAAGATCCATTGTTGTTTTAAGTGCGACTATGCATATAAACTCACTCACACATTCCAGGTTTGTTGTTCACACTATGGAACAGCACCTCTGTATATCTCTACAAGTTCCGTTGCTCACACATGTCAGCACTCGAATAAAGACAGAGTCGATGATGTGGATGTGTTCAAAACACATTCAAGGCATGCAGAGTTTAATCCCACTTTATCCTGGGTCTATTTGCATTGTTTATTCACACAGCTGAGAATCTGAATCTTTTAGAAAAACCTGATATCAATTATCCCAGGTTAAGCGGGATTTGGGCAGCATCTCCCTCCCCAAATTTAATCAGATGCACTCAAAATGCATGTGAACAACAAAGATTCAACCCAGATTCTACCTAGATTATTTTCTGAATGACCCCCTACATAGCCAGGAACATGGAAGACTGGCGAGAGCAGCTGATGTTTGCTTAAAATGCCTGTAGCTGAACGACGACAATGACAACGATTGTGACTATTACTTCAATACAGAGTTTAACCTTGATTTGCTGCTGGCAAGGATTCTGACTTGCTCGAAATTGTACATAGCAACCAACTTGTCTTGGATGGATGGCATTCCGGCACACACTCAGTTTTATCCCTCTCCAAATTCTTCAGGTCAATCCAGCAGTTGACACACACAGAGCACAGATGTCCACCACATACTCACCCCATCACTTTAGGACAACATGTGGGCTCCCCTACTCCACAAGGGAGAGCTTGTGCAACGAATCAGGCATCCCCTTAAGATCCTAGAGCAGTGGTTCCCAAACTTTGACCCTCCAGATGTTTTGGGCTTCATGTCCCAGAATTCCTGACTGTTGGCCAAGCTGGCTGGGGCTTCTGGGAGCTGAAGCTCAAAACACCTGCAAGATCCTAGTTTTGGAATCAGTGCCTTAGACCAATGATTCCCAAACTGTGATCCTCCAGCTGTTTTGAAATTAAATGCCTAGTAGTACTCCCAGCTAGCTTGGCCAAGTGTCAGGAATTGTGGGAGCCGAAGTCCACAACATCTGGAGGACCAAAGTTTGGAAACCACTGCCCCACGCATGGACTGTGGGCCTTATCACATGATGATATATAGCACAAGCAAACTTTTAAAATAGCGGCTCGAATAGATGGAAACATACCATTTTGAGCTCGAGGGAGATCGCACACTTGCAAAAGTACTAGAATAAAAACGGCGCAATAACATTGCCTCAAACCACCGCACAACTAACCATAGCGCCACACAATCTCCTCTGTGTCGTTTCACACCTGCACATCCACTTTAAGCAGCTTTCTCATTTCACAAAGGAAAGAGTGGAAAAACACAACCACTGGCATTGCGCAATGATTGCAATGTCGCTATTGTGACAGACTGAATTAGCACACACTCAAAAAAATGGTTGATGGGAAACGGCATCACAGCAATTCACAGTTTTATGTGGCGTTTCGATAACACGAGTCCAGCAATGCGCCCAGGAGAGAAGCATGTCACTGTGCGATGGAAACCAAGCAATAATGGAATGAGTGCAGTTTAAGAGCCCTGGTGGTGCAGTGGTTAAATGGCTGTGCTGCAGCCACTCACTCACAAACCATAAGGTTGTGAGTTCAATACCAGCAAAAGGGCTCAAGCTTGGCTCAGGCTTGCATCCTTTGGAGGTCGCTAAAATGAGTACCCAGCTTGTTGGGTACTTACACTTTGTAAATTGCTTAGGGAGTGCTTAAGTGCACTGACAAGCGGTATAGAAATGTACTTGCTACTTGTTCACACTATACATTGTAGTGCAATAAAGCCCTCAGTCCCTCAACCTTTTGGAGGAATGAGGATCTTCTAACCAGAAAATTTGGACTTCAGGGTTAGTCCCAACTAGAGTAAACCCACAGAATCAGAGGAGTTTGCTCACATGTTGAGGCAACAACCAACTGGATGGGGCTGGCCAGCTGGGTTCAGGCCAAAACCCACCAAAAATGCTCCAGGAGGGATGCTCCCAAGGGAGGAAGGGGGAATCTCCATTCCTGGATATGGGCTATATTATTATTATTATTATTATTATTATTATTATTATTATTATTATTATTATTATTAT
>NC_056523.1:196321391-196322848 GCF_019175285.1 Sceloporus undulatus
ATTATTATTATTATTATTATTATTATTATTATTATTATTATTATACTTTATTTATATAGGGCTGTGTTTTAATATGAGCACATCTTATTTGTGCTTGGAGAGTGGTGGAGTCTCCCTCCTTGGAGGTCTTGAAACAGAAGCTGGATGGCCATCTGTCACTGGGGATGCTTTGAGTGAGGAGTTCCTGCATGGCAGAATGGGGTTGGACTGGATGGCCCTTGGGGATCTCTTCCGACTCTAGGATCCTATGATTTTCTATGATTGTCCTTTTAAACTGCTATGTGTTCTAACTGATGTGTCTTTAACCAGTGGTGGCTGGTTGTGAATTGCTGTTGTCCGCCATGTCCATGATCAACAGGGAAAGGTGGGTAAGAAACAAAGTATTATTGTTATTATTTATTTATTTATTTTGAGGATTTACATCCTGCCTTTCTACCCCAATGGGATTCAGGGGGTGGTTGTTCTTATTTCTAATGGATTGGTGAAGCCATAGAAACAAGGAGCCCACCTCTTCCTCCGGAGTCTCCACGTGCCACACCTGGACACGCGTGTCACCCTCCCCAGGCTTTGCTAGGTAGACACACAGCATTGGATCCCCCATCTCCCCATTCCCACAACACAAATACACGCAGCACAGCAGGGAAGGAGGGAGGGAGGGTACCAGGGATGTAGGATCTTGCTGGCAGACGCGGACACGTGGGATAGGGGCCGTTTCGTGGGAATGGGGTGGGAGGGGGGAAAGGGTAGGCTCGGCTGCAGAAAAGACCAGCAACACAACAACAACAACAACAACAACAACAACAAACCAGGTCCACGGAGGAGGAGGAGGAAGAGGCCAAAACCAAAATCCCTGCAGAGGCTGCAAGGAGATCTTGCAGAAAAGGAAGCAGGTTACCCTGTTTCCACACTGCAGAGATAACTCGGTTTGAGAGCGCTTTGAACCGGGATATCCCTGCAGTGTGGACGCAGCCTGAGGCAATGGATGCCCCCCCCCCAACCTTTGGATGCTGTGAGGCTGCAGCGGAGGGAGAAGGGAGCTTGAGGGAAGCATCCCAAAGCCAAGCAGGCTGCTGGCAAGGGCTGCTCTGCACCAAGCCCTGCTCCCGGCCAGAAAGCGAGAGAGGAAGGAGAAAGAGCCGCCTTGCGGAGCCTTACCTGGCGGGACACGGCGGGCTGCAGGAGAGGGGGCTTCCTGACCAGGCGCCCTCCGCAGACACCACCACCACCAGCAGCAGCAGCAGCAGCAGGAGGAGGACCAGGAGGAGGAGGAGGAGGCGGGGGTTTTCCTGCTGCTGCCCGGGGGACGCCCGGCTCGGGAGCAGGGATGGAGGGAGGGGGAAGAAGAGGAGGAGGAAGGAGGGGAGGAAGAAGAGGAAAGGGAGAGGAGGAGGATGAGGAGGAGAGGGAGGTACAGGGAAAGGAGGGGAGGAAGAAGAAGAGAAGGAAGGAACAGGAAG
>NC_056523.1:196322858-196470133 GCF_019175285.1 Sceloporus undulatus
GAGGGGAGGAAAGGAAGAGGAGGAGGAAGAAGGGGCGACAAGAGAAGAAAGAAGAGGAAGAGGAAGAAAAGGGGGGAGGAAGAAGAAGAGGAGGAAGAAAAGGAAGGGGAGGAGGCAGAGGAAGAGGAGGAAGAAGAGGAGGAAGGGAAGGGAAGGGCGCCCTCAATAGGGAGCCCCTTGGAGATTGTGGCGGGAGGGGCTAGTTTCCAGTGGAGGCTTTTCTCCCTCAAAGTCCAGGGAAGGAGTCCCAAAAAGGCTTCCCTGAGGGGAAGGCTTGGCTTTGGTCCCTCTCTCTCTCTCTCTCTCTCTCTCTCTCTCTCTGTCTTCCGCAGCAAAGCCAGGGCTGTCCTGGACCTCCCTCAGGAGGAGAGCAGGGGAGAGAGGCTGCCCCTTGGTTTTGGGGAGGGGGGAGAGGTTCCCCCTCCTGTGCCTCCTCCTCCTCCTCCTCCTCACCACCAAATGGAGGACCTTCAAGGGGAAAGGAGGACATGCCCCAAGAGAAGCTCCAAAGGGAGGACCTTTGGGAATTCCTCCTGGGCAGAAGAAGGTGGGCATGGAGGACATGTCCTGGGAAAGGAGGACCTCGGAGCCTTCTCAGGGGTGGCCCCATCCACACTAGAGAAATAACCCGGTTTGGCACCGCTTTAAGTTGTCTGGCTCTTTGGTGTGGAATTCTGGGAGTTGAAGTTTGTTGTGGGGCCCAGAGCAGAGGGCCATCCAATCCAACCCAATTTTGCCACACAGGAATACCAGAGAAATCACCCTCAAAAGATAGCCATCCAGCCTCTGTTTAAAGATCTCCAAAGAAGAAGATTCCACCACTTTCCAAAGAAGCATGTTCCACTGTTGACTAGCTCTTTCTGTCCGGAAGTTCCTCCTAATGTTGAGTGAGGTGGAATCTCTTTTCCTGGAGCTTGCATCCATTGTTCCAGGTCCTGTTCTCTGGAGCATCAGAAAACAAGCTTGCTCTCTCCTCAAAATGACATCCCATCAAATCTTTAAACTATGCCACCTCTTAACCATCTTCTCCAAGCTAAACATACCCAGTTTCCTAAGTCGCTTGTCATAGGAACTTTCAGAACTTCCTGAAAGTAAAAAGCTGCCGCTTTTCTCCGTTTTACCTGCAGTTTATTTTCACATTATTTCACGTTTGGAGGGATGTCGTGTGATAAACTTCCCGCATTTGCAGTTTTTTAAAAATGTAAATCTAGTTTAAATCCCATTTCTGAACAGGATTTCACTAGTGTGATAAGGTCCTATGAAAGGATGGAAGCCTGAGTCAACCTTGGAGCCCTGAGATCCAACTCACAACTTTGTGGCTGCAGTACTGACATTTAAGCACTGCACCACCAGGGCTGAGTTTTATAGTACAGAACATTGTTTTATATGTATAGTGCACCCACACCATACGTAGGCACACTATATGCGGCTTCAAGCTTACACTGAAGCCGTGCAACAATTAAAGAAATGGTGTGCGTGCCCATGGCATACACGCTGTCTCACACCATGAGCATGTGCCCCATTGTTTGCAATGGGGCACAAGTATACGTGGATTTCCCATTATGCAGGGGGATCCAGAACGCATAAGGGAAGGGCCCACTGTACTGTACAGTCTGACCTCTGTATCCATGGGCTTGCCATCCGCAGATCTGAGCATAGGCAGACAGCAAGCCCCATCATCCACAATGGCTGCACTGGCACTTGGCCACACTAGTGGCACGCATACATTGCACCACCATTAATTCACTTTTAATGCTCACATTGCTATGTATCCATGAGTCTATGTTTTGTTTTGCTTTTAATGAGGCTGCTAGAGCCCGTCCAGAGCCCTGCAAAGCAGCTCCTGCTATTACTGTCATTGAAGAAACAGTAACTATTGTTACCGAAGAACAGTGATGTCTCGAGAAAATCAACTCATTTTAGATGGAGTGCTGGAGAAGAGTGCTGAGGATCCCATGGACAGTCAGAAAGACAAACAAATGGGTCCTTGAACAGATCAAGCCGGAAAACTCCTGGAAGCCATGATGACAAAACTGAAGCTGTCATACTTTGGCCACATCATGAGAAGGGAGGACTCATGGGGAAAAAAACAATAATGCTAGGAAAGGTGGAGGGAAATAGAAAGAGAGGAAGGTTGCATGCTAGATGGATGGAGACTATTAAGGAGGTCACAGGTATGAGTATACAGGACCTCAGCTGAGCAGTGTAATAATAATAATAATACTAATAATCATTTATATTCCGTCTTTTTCAAAGGAATCAAGGCAGATTACAAAACAGAAAACTACAATAAAATGCAAACTACAATAAAATCAAATTTCAAAATAATCCCTTACTCCCACCCCCCCCCCCCCCCCCAATCATAAGATAGGGAGTCCTGGAGATGTCTCATCCATAGGGTTACCATGCATTGAGATCAACTCAGGCAGTTAACAATAAAACACAGGCATGACTATTAGGCAGAGTGAGGCAACTGCCTCAGGAAGCAAGTGTTAGGGAGGTCAACAGCACCATGCTTGCAACCATTCTTCCCCAGTCTCTTCACCATTATCCTGTGTTTGATGACAGTGTTCTTCTATGTGCCACATGCCCTGTTCTGGTATCTCTGAAGCTAGCCTGCTGCATTGAGGGACCTGTGGACTGTCCTGCCCCATTGCCACCATTGAAATGAGATTCAAGAGCCAATTCACTTTGGGGTAGTATGTGAAATAGGAGCACAGGGACCAAGGAGGAGAGAAGCATCTACCGGTATCTTAACTATTGCTTCAGATCAGCCTGGTTTTAAAGTTTCAGTCTGTAATAAAACAAGGATCTTGGAAACAGTGAAATGCTGCACTATTTGATTCTAAAATTGTTTGCTGTTAGAACCAAATTGCAGATTTCTGAGTTCCTCCAGAACCATCAGCCATTCAGAAGGAACCAGCTGTGTGTACACAAAGGCAGCATGAATTGGCCCAGTGGCAATTTCTGGGAGGCAATTCAAGGAGTGCAGAAGAGGGAATAGAAATCAAGTTTGTGGCTGCCCCAGATTTTGCCCTGTCCATGGACTCAGAAAGGAAGTGGGGAGTAGGAACATTCAAACCCCTTCCCCCTCAAAATATGGCAAAATTAGACCACCCAAACTCCTATGTAGTCGAGCTTCCTTAGGAATTATTAGGCAGAAGTGACTGAGCATTAAGAAATATTAAGACAATGGTTGTTATTGTTCCCTCCCAGGAGTAACAAAGGCTTCCTGCAGTCTATCCTCTGCACACTTCCTTGGATGTAAGCACACTGGACAAAACAAGGGAACTTCTATGTAGACATAGAAGGAGCAACTCCTGTGCTTCTAGGAGTTGTCATACTGAAGGATGTTTCAGTGACAATGGATGGGGAAAGGAATTTGTCCTTCCCATATAAGTACCTGCAGGTAGGCAAAATTAATAACGATCCTCTTGCCAATGGTTGAGGCCTCCCTACCCTAAAAATAGTGCAGGGATCATTGCACATGTCAAAACTGTTTTTACATTTTGCCTATCTCTCGAGCAGGTGTTAAATAAATAAATATATTTAAATAACATGGTGGCCAACAGACTGGAAATGATCAATATACATCCCCACTGACAAAGGAGACACAAAAGACTGCAACAATTATACACTCATAGTATTAATATCCTATGCAAGAAACATTATGCTCAAATAGACTCCAATCATACCTGGAGAGAGAGGTCTCAGAGGTGCAAATGAGGTTCAGGAAAGAAAGAGGCACTAGGGATCAAATTGCTAACATACAAAGGTTAATGGAGCACACCATTCCAGGAAAAAAAAACACCATATGTTTTATAGGCCTTTGACTGTATAGATCACAAAAAGCTATGGAACACTCTTAATGGCATGGGAGTGCCAATGCATTTGATAGTCCTGGTGAGAAATTTGTACTTTGAACAAGAGGCTACTGTTAGAACAGAATATGAAGAAACTGAATGGTTCCCAGTTGGCAAAGGGGTCAAGAGAAGGCTGCAGTCTCTCACCCTACTGTTTCTCTACTTGTTCAACTTATATGCAGAAAACATCATATGAAGAGCAGGTATAGACTCAGAAGAAGAAGTGAAGAGTGGAGGAAAGAAATTCAACAAATTCTGAGATATGTGGAAGATACCATAGTAGTAGTAGAAAATATCACAAACTTGAAACAATTACTAAGGAAGGTCAAAGAAGAAAGTGCAAAGGCAAGCTTACTGGTGAACATAAAGAAAACAAAAATAATGGGCATGGAGAATCTACATAAATTCAACCTAAATAATGAAGAAATCAAAATAATTACACATTTCCCATACCTTGGATTCAACATTGATCAGAAAGACGACTGTAGTCAAGAAATCAGAAGAAGACTAGGAATGGGAAGGGGAAGGATGAAAGAACTAGACAAGATTCTAAAGCACTAAAGTTAGAATCATCCAAGCCATTGTATTCCTCATCACCATGTACTGATGTGAGATCTGGACAGTGAAGAAAGTGGACAGAAGGAAAATCAACTCACTTGGGATGTGATGCTGCAAAAAAAGTGGTGAGGATACTGTGGATGGCCAAACAAACAAACAAATGGATCGTATAACAGATCAAGCCTGAATTCTCCATGGAAGCCAAGGTGATGAAAGAGAATATCACATTTTAGCCACATCATGAGAAGGCACAACTCATTAGAAAAGACAATAATGCTGAGGAAGGTATAAGGCAGCAAAAAAGAGGAAGACTACATATCAGATGTATAGACTCAATCAGAGAGGTCATGGGCCTAAATTTGCAGGCCCTAAACAAAGCAGTGGAGGAGGGGGTCTTGGAATTGTCTCATCCACAGGGACAAAGTTGACTCAAATGCAGTTAACAGCAACAACAAATAAATGTGTGAGCTGTGCACTTTGAATCTGGCACAAATGTGCTAGATCCTGGTAGTAAGTGCTTCGAAGACCAATAAGACTGTAACTGGAAGTGGAAGGGTCCCTGTATGACAGGGCGGGCAAAATGCCGTCCGTTTTTATAGTCCTTGAGTGTTCCAGGCTCTTTAGGCTGCCCTTTTTCTGTCCCCCGCAAGTAAATTGCAATGAAGAACAGTAATTTACTGTTTAAATAGGCTTCAGGAGGCACCTGCACTGTTTAACATCCAAACCCACCCACATTGTTTAAAACAAGAGTTTCTTTTGCATTATACAATTATAGCACTATAATAATAATAATAATAATAATAATAATAATAATAATAATAATAATAATAATATAATAATAATAATAATAATAATTTATTTATAGCCCGCCCAATCACAAGGAATCCAGGCGGGTTACAACAGTAAAAATAAAGAAAATAAAATATAATAAATAAATAAAATACAATAAAATTAAAGAGAGCAAAGTGAGTACATTCACAGTTAGGCCTGATGGAAGTTGGGCCTCTCTTTTTCACTCCCTCCCAGGTCTGATGATGATAATGTCATGGAGGGAGGGCTCTTCTTCTTGAGGCAAGGATTTTATTTTAATTAATTTTAATTTAATTCTTCTCATTAAATTTAAGAGAAGAATTGGTGGACAGAGTGACATAAGTCACAGTAAATGGGGAGTAGAACTAGGTAGGGAAGGCCTGCCAGAAGAGATCCGTCTTAAGAGCCTTCTTAAAGGCTGTAAGAGTAGAAATGTCATGGATCTCCTTCGGCAGGTCATTCCATAGCTTCAGAGCTGCGATGGAAAAGGCCCTCTGGGTGACTGAACTTAGCCTAGATTTTATTGGCTGAAGTAGATTCTTCCCCGAGGACCTTAGAGTGCGGGACGGACAGTATGGAAGTAGGCGATCTCTTAAGTATTCTGGACCCAAGCCATGTAGGGCTTTGAAGGTAATCACCAACACCTTCTACCTTGCCCGGAAACTAATTGGCAGCCAGTGAAGGGATTTCAAAACCGGTGTTATGTGATCGGTACGACGAGTACCTGTAATTAACCTGGCTGCCATATTTTGTACAAGTTGAAGTTTCTGAACTTGGCACAAGGGTAGCCCCATGTACAGCGCATTACAGAAGTCCAATCGAGAGGTGACCAGCGCATGTACAACTGTTTCAAGGTCTCCCTGCTCCAGGAAGGGGCGCAGCTGGCGTATCAGCTGAAGCTGATAACAAGTGCTCCTGACTGTCGCATCTACCTGAGCTGTCAGGTGAAGCGACGAGTCAAGGAGCACCCCTAAGCTGCGGACAGAGTCTTTCAGGGGAAGTGTGACCCCATCCAGAACTGGCTGACATAATTCCATACCTGGGCTTGGGTTTCCTATAACAAGTACCTCCGTCTTACCTGGATTCAGCTTGAGTCGGTTTTCCCTCATCCAGTCCATTACCGCCCCAAGACAGGCATTCAGAGGAGAGATGCCATCCCTAGTCACTGCATCAGTCTGAGACATAGAGAAATATATTTGGGTGTCATCAGCGTACTGATAACATCCTGCCCCATGTCTCCGGATGATTTTTCCCAGCGGCTTCATGTAAATGTTAAACAGCATAGGAGACAATATTGCGCCCTGGGGTACACCAAATTTTATCTCTCTTTTAGAAGAGCAACTGTCTCCTAGCACCACCATCTGGAATCTGCCCGAGAGGTAGGACCGGAACCACTGTAGAACAGTGCCTCCGATACCTAACTCTCTCAGGCGTTCCAGAAGGATACCATGGTCGATGGTATCGAAGGCCGCTGAGAGGTCTAAGAGCACCAGCAGTGTCACACTTCCCCTGTCGATGCTTAGACGGAGATCATCAACTAAGGCGACCAAGGCCGTCTCAACTCCATATCCTGCCCTGAATCCGGTTTGAAATGGGTCCAGATAATCAGCTTCATCCAAGACTGCCTGTAGTTGATTGGCGACCGCCCTCTCAATCACCTTGCTCAAGAATGGTAACAACGAGACTGGCCTATAGTTATTTCTATCCAGAGGGTCCAGGGAGGGCTTTTTTAAGAGTGGTCTGACCACTGCCTCTTTAAGACAAGAAGGCAGGGTACCCTCCCTGAAGGATGCATTGATTATATTTTTCAGCATCAGCTTGACTATATCACCCCCCTGGACAGCCAGCCAGGATGGGCAAGGGTCAAGAGGGCAAGTCGTGTTTTTTTTCAGACTACTAAGGAGCTTGTCCACGTCCTCAGTACTTACCGACTCAAATTGATCCAGTCTAACAGTAATGGCGGAGGCGTTGGATGCCTCTCTCATTGCTTCTGACTTAAAGTTGGCATCCAAATCAGCTCTTATCCGAGAGATTTTATCTGTGAAATAATCATTAAAAGCATTACAGTAAGCTATGGTTGACTCTAATAGAGGGTTCTGGGTGGGAGGCAGTTGTGTTAAACTCCTTACCACCCTGAACAGCTCAGCTGGACGAGATTTCACAGACGCGATAGATGCAGAGTAGAAAGATTTCTTGGCTGCATCTATCGCCATTTGATAGGACCTAAGAAAAGTCCTATGAAGTATCTTATCAGATATGAGTTGAGATTTCAGCCAACGCTTCTCTAGTCGTTGTCCAACCCGCTTCATTTGTTTAAGCTCTTCAGTGTACCAAGGGTTACGGTTTTTACTGGGTTGGAAAGGACGCTTGGGAGCGATCATGTCTATAGTTCTGGTGATGTTGTTATTCCATAAATTAACCAGAACTTCAACAGAGTCACTGGCACTGCCAACCATAGAACCCCCTAGGGCTTCTTGGAACCTAATGGGTTCCATCAGCCTTCGAGGGCGGACCATTTTAATTGGTCCTCCACCCCTAGAGGGGGGAATAGTAGTCTCCAGACCAACCTTAACTATGATTCCACTTTAACTGCTGTGGTTTCACCCTATGGAATCCTGGAATTTGTAGTTCAGGGAGGCATTAAAGGGGTTCCCTGGCAACTGAAAATGCCATATTTCATAAGATGAAACCATGACAGTTAAAGTGGAATCAAAGTGCAATATGAAAGAGTTCCAGATATGAAATTCAAACCACTTCAAGGGAAGCTTTTTGTTTATGTTTTTGGCAGTCGAAAAATACCAACAACCCCCAAAAGCAAAATAATGGTTTCTGGATGCACCATAATGGCTGACCTGACCCCTACTGTAGGGAATCGTCCCCTTCCCAGAGACTGTAAACTCCCTCCCTGAGTTGTCAATATTTTGTTTTGAGGGACATATGTGTGGCTTTCAAGACTTCATTGAACTGTAAGTCCAAACATCCCCAGCCAGCATAAACAATGCAGAGGGACACTGGGCATTGCAGTTCACCAACATCTGAAGAGCCACACAATTCCTACTCCTGTTCCATGACCAGTCATCTATATGGAATCTTCCGCACTGACCAAGCTTAGATGTTTAGACGATGCATGACGTGAAACTGGGTAGAAAACAAAATGACACCATGTTCCAAGGCTAGAAACTGGAGCAAAAAGAAGCTTGACACCAGGGCGGGAATGTCGCAAAGCAAAAAATGCAAAAGTACATCAAACGGGGCAGGTTGTCAATAATGTAATGGATGTAATTACAACAGCCTGGCATCCTTCTGTAGGTTGCTAAAATTAGTACACTGCTCCCTCGGGTTACGAAATTAATTCGTTCCGCGGCCGTTTTCGTAACCCGAAAAGCCTTCGTAAGCCGAAATGCCATAGGCGCTAATGGGGAAAAGCCGCGATTCCGTGCGAAAAAGCCGAAAAAAGCACCAAAAATTTTTTCGTAACCCGAAAAACATTCGTAACCCGGAACAATTATTTCCTATGGGATTTTTTCGTATCCCGGAAATTTCGTAACCTGGGTATTTCGTATCCCGAGGTACCACTGTACCCAGTTTGTTGTGGGCAATTAGCTCACACTTTGTAAACCTCTTAGTACAGGGGTAGGCAACCTGCGGCCCGTGGGCCAGATGCGGCCCAGCAAGGTCTTGGGACCGGCCCCAGCCTGGTCCTGCCGCCGATTGCCACTGGGGCCTTTGGGGGGCAATTGTCTATAGAAGCCTCAGAAACATGCATTTATATTAACATTTTTTAAAAAATCAGCAAATTTTTTCGCATGTCTTCCATTTTTAAAAAAAAGTGTCTTCCATTTGAAAATTCTGTCCTACATTTGCTCTGGTTATTTATATATTTTAAATTTTTGTTACAAAATATTATATTTTGATTTTTTTGGCTTCCTTCAAGCCCCCCAGTGTGAGCAACCCGGCCCCCGGCTCAAAAAGGTTGCCTACCCCTGTCTTAGTACATCGGTAAGCGGTGTAGAAATGTGCTTGCTATACACAAACCAGACAGTCCAACAGGGAGGCATGGGTCAAGGGGGCATTTATGGGGGGGGGGCTCTATGATTGTGTTTTGCGAATGTATCACTGGGAACATTGATGCACCAATGCACTGTACAGGCAATGCATTGTGTATGTGACTATATCATACAGGTGGATATCCAATAGAATGGCATCTTGGCAGGAAATGGGAATAATTGGAGGTAACAGACAGTGTGTTTGTGGAATGCTGCACACGCATGGTGGGGAGGTGTCAAAAAGACTGTACAACATGGCTTGATACCACATGATACAGACAGCCTGTGGGTGTTCGGGCCACCTTGGGAGTAGGCCGTGCAGACAGAGGTTTCAACCTGTTTTCAGAAAACCCAGGAGTGAGCTACTTTTTCCTACCCATCTGCTCCGGCCCTGTATCATTGGCAGATGAAGATAACAGTGCAGGCAAGATCCAATTGCTCAGAAAACCAAACAAAATGTGTCATTAATCATGTGATTTGACCCTTCTGTGCTGGTCATGCTGTAATGATAGTAAGTTTCTTGCGACCAGGATTGCTTGAGCCACTTTTGGGTTTAATGGTTTTCTTGTCTTACACGCTGCCTGAATGAGAGAGCTTGCTTTTTGTTAGATGTCTTATGATCCATCACGTGTGATGATGAGGTTTGACTTCAACTGGGCCTTCAGGGCACTATTAGAATGTAAAAACTCTACTGATGTTATAATTCTGGGTTTTAAAAAAGCAGGTTAGGAAAATGGAAACTCCTAAACAAAGATGGTGATGAAGAGGTCAGAATGAAGACATACTTCCAGGCACCTTATCTCCAAACAAGAACCCCCAGAACACATTCTCCATCCACCTTCCCTCAAACTGGCACTAGCCTTCAAGCTGTTATAGACTGCAACCTCATCATCCCCAACCGGCATGGTCATGATAGGGTTGTAATCCAGATTTAATTGGGGCATGGCTATCTATGTGTTCGCCAATGTTATGATGGGGCTAGTAAAGTCTATGAGAGCTAGCGTGGCATAGTGGTTTGAGTGTAGGACTGTGATTCTGGAGACCAGGATTTGGTTCATTGTTCAGCCATGAAACCCACTGGGTGACTTTGACAAAGTCACATGCTCTCTACCTCAGAGGAAGGCAATGGCAAACCTCCTCTGAGCAAATCTTGCCAAGAAAACAAACAAACAAACAACTTCATTTATATACTGCTTCATACTGAACTAACAGTGTCTAAGTGGTTTACAACTGTAAGCTAATTTGCCCCCAACAAGCTGTGTACTCATTTTAGTGACCTTGGAAGGATGCAAGCCTGAGTCAATCTTGAGCCCCCTTAGCTGGGATTGGACTCACAACCTTATGGTTTTGAGTAAGTGGCTGCAGTACAGGCATTTAAATACTGCACCACCAGGGCTCCATGATAGGTTTGCCTTAGGGTCACCATAAGTCAGAAACAACTTGAAGGCACATAACAGCAAGAAGTAAAATCCATGGAATTGAGCTTTAAAATGGAGTGGGCAACTCTCCTCTTCCTCTCTCTTCTTTTTTTTGGTTTGATTTATACCTCACCTTTTCTGCAAGATTTGGACTCAAGATGGCTTACAAATTAAAATTATTACAATATAGTTTTTAAAAGCCATAAAAAAGATCAACTCTGGCCCTAAACACACCAGTCAAATGACACAGATTCAGGCCGCATTGGGGGCGTAGCATTCAGATGATGATGTGCGCCCCAAACATGGCTGGAAGCTGTGCTGAACCTGTGCCATCCCGGAAGAACTGGACCAAGAAGTGGCCTAGTTCAGGACCGCGGCAATGGTCCAGATTGGGTCCGGAAGCATACAGTTGCTGTAGTCCCGGTGCAAACAGTACTGGAGCAGCACAAGAATGTGCCATCTGGGCCATCTGTTTCACCCCATTGAACAGTATACTATTAACAATATTAAAACAATTTGAAAGTATTTAAAAATTAAAAAAAGCAATTAAAACAGTTCAGTTTAAAGCAGTACAGCATCTTCATGAAAGCTCTTTTTTAATTTAAAAAAAAAACACCTTTAGTTCTAAAAGCCTGTTAAGTAGCTCTCCAGATGTAGCTGGGTTGCAAGTACTTGCATTCCACCATGATTAACCCTGACGGTGCAATAGTTAAATGCCAGTACTGCAGCCAAAAGGTTGTGAGTTCAGTCTCAGGGCTCCAGGGTTGACTCAGCCTTCCATCCTTTCATAGGTGGGTAAAATGAGTACCCAATTGGTTGGAGGCAGTTGGCTTACAGATTGTAAACCACTTAGAGAGTACTGAGTTCACTGATAAGTGGTATAGAAATGTAAATGCTATTGCTAAATGTTATTAGCTATGCTGGCTAGAACTGGTGGGAGCAGTGTTGTGTGATTCCCATCACTTGGCTCTTAATGTGGTTTTCTTTGCTTCTCCCCTTTCCCCGGGGAAAATACACTAAATAAGGGGAAACCTGAAAGAATAACACTAAATAGGAGTGTGCACATGCTTCATGGTACAGGGTTATGTGCATGAGGGGTTGTTGAGTGATGATGTGGGAGGAATTGTCCATCTCCACACAACCCACTTCTGCCTGGCCTTCATATGGACACATCTTGAGTCTCCATGGCCGGATCATGGAAGTGGCTACCACCACCACTTTTACCTCTCTTTTAGTTCTCTTCTTGGAACAGCTGAAGAGGAAGGAGCAGGAGCTGGGAGTGGGTGCAGTTGCCAAAAAAGCTGGTGGAAATGCCAGTTGTAAAATTTAAATGAGTAGTGGATTTCCACTCCTCGCTTCCAGTTCTCTGCTCTGAAGGACTACTCTCAATGTGTTTTTTATCATTAGTATTCTAGCCAAGGGATGGTCTTTCAAATGTCTGGGGGCTTTGTATAAATGTATTACAAATTATATGCTTCCCTTGGTATAGAATGTTTTTTTCAGGCAAACCATTCTGAGAAGTCTCTCTTAATCCCTTGCTTTGCTTCTTTCATTGGCCTTGCTTTCATTTGTGTTTTTAAAGTCACTCTGGGAAATATTTTGTTACTTTTTTTAATGTGGTGTTTTCTTAATTTCTATGTAGAATAGCTCATGGGCAAAGAAAATTTAGCTCATGGAAGTCAGTGTAATGCTCATGCTGGTTACTGATTCCCATCAAGTCTTTTGTACTACACCTCATGCTCCCTCTCGTCTTTCCTATGGAATTTTATCTGTTTAGATTCACATTCCCCTTATAAAAAGGCCGCGGCCACTTGCCACAGTAGAGGACTGCTGAACCATCATGTTTGAATGGGGCAATGTGTGTGTGTGGAGAGTAAGGACTCAAACTCATGATCTTATTGTTATGTACTGGCTAACTTCAGTTCAGAAACACAAGCCTCAGCAGTCAGAAAGCTCTTGTATTCTGAAAACTGGTTGATCATAGCATAACCATGTTGTCAAGAGTGAAGGATTTTCAGTTACACAGTATGGGGTTATTCACACAGTGAAAATAATCCAGAATGGATCTGGGTTGAATCTCTGTTGTTCACATGCATCTTGAATGCACCCGATAAAGTTGGGAGAGGGCTGCCAAAAAAACCCCACTTAATCTGGAATAACTGATACTGCGTTTCGACCTGAGTTTTTTTTTTAAAAGATCCACATTGTTGGTAGTGTAAATAAGTGATCTGAACAGACCTGAATAGCCCAGAGATAAAATGTTGCATGTCTCGAATGTTTTCCAAACGCATTCACATCGTCGACTCCATCTTTATTCGAGTGCTGACACATGTGAGCAATTGAACTTGCAGAGATGCACATTAATGTGGTTCCCTAATGTGAATAACAAACCCGGAATGCATGAGTGACATGATTCACATTGTCATGCTAAAAAAAGCAACATCTGAATGACCACCAATTTATAAGCTTATAACAATTCAACCATTTTTGCAGGCTTGCACCCTACAAACCTAAACATTCTGTTTTCATAGAATCACAGAATCATAGAGTTGGAAGAGATCCTCAAGGGCTGTCTAGTCCAATCCCCTCCCATGCAGAAACACAGAATCAAAGCACCCCAACAGATGGCCATCCAGCCTCTGTTTAAAAATCTCCAAGGAAGGAGATTCCACCACTCTCCAAGGCAGCATGATCCATTGTCCAACAGCTCTTACTGTCAGGAAGTTTTTCCCAATGTTGAGGTGGAATCCCTTTTCCTGTAGTTTGCATTCATGCTCCAGGTCCTATTCTCTGGAGCTGCAGAAAACAAACTTGCTCCATTTTAAATATGATATCCCTTCAAATATTTAAACAGTAGCCCTCCTTCTCCCTCGTATCAGGCTTTCTCACAGGACTGACCTTGGCAGCTTCCAATTTCCCTTGTCTAATGCTGTCAAGGGCTGGATTTCCTCCCTCAGCCCCCCCCCCCCCCACCTTCTTTGAGGGTAAAGTACCAGAGGCAATCTCTTCTGCAGCAAAAGTAAAGAGGAATGTGGGAAGCACTGTTCAAAAAGTAGTTGTTAAATGTGACTTTGCTTAGTGAATGATAGCTTCTCATCTGCATTTTCAGCTCAACAACAAGAAGGTCTTTTTTTGTTTTAGTTTTTTAAAAAGTAATTCTGTAGGTGTGCAACGCTTTTGCACATATCCATTGAGAACATCAGCACCACTTGGATGAAAAAGGAAAGGAATAGAAGACTTAAGATTAAAGAATTAAATTTTGCACTGCAGCCTTCGTTCATGACTAGTAGGGATAGGTTAATGCAGAATTTCAAGAAAGAAAACTTAAATTAAAAAAAGAACTCAGAAAAATACTTTTTTGTGGGTTTTTTGGGTTCTGTGGCCATGTTCTAGAAGAGTTTATTCCTGACGTTTCACCAGCATCTGTGGCTGGCATCTTCAAAGAATGCTGGCCTTTGGTTCCTGAATCCCAAATCGTTTGAGGATGCCTTTGGTTGGACCACAAAATGCTTTAGATGGAGGGAGCAGTGATAGCCTCAAAGGATTTGGGATTCAGGAACATAACGCCAGCATTCTCTGAAGATGCCAGCCACAGATGCTGGCGAAACGTCAAGAATAAACTTTTCTAGAACATGGCCACATAGCCCCAAAAACTCATAAAAAACTATGGATGCTGGCCATGAAAGCCTTCATAAACTCAGAAAAATGTTTGAGGATCCCATGTTTCAAACTTGGCAAGGAGATAATAATATACAAAAAACAATTGTCTGGAAATTCCCATTATCTTTCAGAGATAAGATGCCTTTACCTATATGCCCACTGACACTTCTAAAAGAAGTCTTGGAAATGGCTGAATTCATTTTGCAGGAACCAGAAACCTTCTGCAAGACTGGTTCTTCTCATTATTTAATCATGTATTTTTGATAAATGTTTTCATTACTTGGAAGAGGCATTAGTTGGACTGTAATTTTCTGAATCACTGTTACAGTAGTTAATTTCCACTCCTTTGATAAAAAGGAAACTTTTAGGAACAAGTTTCAGATTTCTTTTAGAAGATCACCAGATTCACATTTCAGATATTTAAGAACAGCTGGGTCGGCATAGTCTGAGTCTTATAATTCATTGAGTCAGAGAATCTTACCTCTGCTTCACTCACTTTTTCTAATGCCCTCCATTTAAAACTGATTAAAGTCCAAGTATCTGTCCATTTTCTTTTGTAGCCAAGAACTTTTAACATTTCAGCCATCTGTCTATCTTTCTGTAGCAATTTTTAGTACAATGGCCTCCCTGGTTATTTTCCTATTTCTGCTGCATTTAAAGATGTTTTCATTTTTGGCCTTCAATTTTTTTTTCAACCTTTATATTTTTAGCAATAGGCTCCTTCTTTATTTTGTATTCTTTGTTTGCATTATTATAAACTTACCTTTGTTCTGCCAGCGTTTCTGTTCCTTTTTGTTTACCTTATATATGACTTTCATTTTCTGGAGGAAGTCTTCTTGCATTAATAGCTTCCTTTCTTCCAGACATTATCCATGCTGGCATCCTCTTGGACACTTTGGTGTCTTTCCTACTCCACAGCAGATATTTCAGGCAAGATTGTATTATTGTGATTTTAAATAACCTCCAAGCGCTTCATAGATTTGACCTTTGGACTCTCCTTTCCAACTTCCTTTTAATTAACCACATGCAGAGAAAAAAGCAAAGTTGTTTGGCCAGACTTCTCTCTCTCTCTCTCTCTCTCTCTCTCTCTCTCTCACACACACACACACACACACACACAGGTACACAATCCCACCTCCATCCCTCTCGCTCTGTAAGTTGTTCTCTGGTTGGCTGCCATGTCCGAGTGCCTCTTTATCTCAGACTGCATCTACACTGCAGAATTAATGCAGTTTGACACTGCTTTAACTTCCATGGCATAATGCTATAGAATTCTGGGATTTCTAGTTTTGTGAGATATTTCGCCTACTTTGTCAGCACACTCTAGTGCCACAACAAACTACAAATCCCAGCATTCCATAGGATGGAGCCATGACAGTTAAAGCAGGGTCAAACTGCATTAATTCTGCAGTGTGGCAGCAGTCTCAGCTATGTTCTCCTTGTACGAATAATATTAAGGATTTTATCACACGGGGACCATTGGAAGTGTGAACAGGGTTTGTCCTGTAAAAATCGCACATTAGTGATTAAGGTTTTCACACGACATCATGATTAAAATACCATTATCCTGGGAATATCCCATGAAAATGGCGCAATTAGGCACATTCACGATAAAGGTTTTCACACAATGTCGCAATCAAAAACAATTAAAGTGCCATTAACTTGGGAATAACCAGGCAATAAACAGCAACAAATCATTCACAGGAAAATCTCGTGAATGATTTGTTGCTGTTTATTACCTGGTTATTCCCTGGTTATTCCCAGAACAATGACAGCTGTGTGTGAAAATCTTAATCGTGCTCTAATAGTAATTGCGCAGTTTTCATAGGATAAACCCTGTTTAAACTTCCAACTTCCAATTTTTCCCCATGTGATAAATTCCTAAGATATTGTTAGGCTGCAGTGTGCTGTCTGAAAAGAAATGAAGGCTGCAATCCTATAGACACTCTCCTGGAACTCAGTGGAGTTATCTCTGAATAAATATGTACAGAATTGCACTTTAGTGCTAGTGGCATTGTCACCAGGACTTCTTGCTAGAGTGTCTAGAAGAGGAGGTTCCAGCGGACAGAGTTTGTCATGCAGTGGTGCTTCCTCTTCTGCACTATAGCTAAAATGGAGCAGCAGTTGTGTCCTTTTTTTTCCAGCCCCTGGGTGAATGAAGGTAGAAAGTGCAGGGTCCTATACGAACTACCACAATTAGTATTTATTTTATGGGCTCATACAGACAGGTCAAAATAAAGCTGCTTCGGATCACTTTGGAGGTATGCTGTTTAAATGACACACAACTCTTAAGAGGCCAGAAGCTGTGCCAAAGCTGTGCTCCACTCCTTAGGACTGGAGCGTGGCTTTGGCATGGCTTCCAGCCTCTTAGCACGCAAGCATCATTTAACTAGCATAACATACCTCCAATGTGACCCGAAGTAGCTTTATTTTGGCCTGTCTGTATGGGCTCTATTTCATTTTTATTCCCCCTTTCACCCTGTACAAAATCCAGGGAAAGAGTCAGACACCGCAGTGCAGGGCAGATGTGTGAGGGGATACTAAAATGGCTTCTCTTTACCCACACAGCATTCCTCCTCCATAGATTGCAACTTTCATTCAAGAGGTGGAGACAGATGACTGTGTGTGAGACTGTAGATTTTCTGTACCCTTTTGGCCAGTGGTAGATGATGGCTTTCATGAGAGGGGATTGGCTTATCAGTTTTATTCTGATTTTTAGGCGATCTACTGTATCCAAGGTGCTGAGTCTAAATTGTGAATATAATACAGAACCTTGGACAACTCCTTTACAATATGAACATAAAGCTTGGAGAGGAATCGGAACTCCACTGATAGAGCAGCCACTGGCTGAAGCTGGGGTTTTTTTTAAACGAAAGAATGAGGTTAGCCTGGAAGCTTATCTGGCCAGCAAGGATATGCATAACCAGCCATGGATGCACAATGGCTGGAAATATGGGAGAAGACCATCTTGGTGGTTGTTCCATACAGTGGAACACCCTTTTAAGGAAAACTAGGTTGGTTATCTTCTTCTTCCTTTGGAGAGGCTCCACTTGAATGGAGCATTGCCTCCCAAATGCCCCTCCATGAAATTTTCCTTCGTTCTCCAAATTTCTAGCATCATAGTACTTCAACACTTCAGTTGAACATTAGAAATATAGTTTTTTGTGGGTTTTTTGGGCTATGTGGCCATGTTCTGGAAGAGTTTATTCCTGACATTTTGCCGGCATCTGTGGCTGGCATTCTCATGCCAGCCACAGATGCCGGCAAAACGTCAGGAATAAACTCTTCTAGACCATGGCCACATAGCCCGAAAAACCCACAAAACACTATGGATGTCGGCCATGAAAGCCTTCGACTTCACGTTAGAAATATAGTTGCCAAAGAAAAGAGGCAGGTAGAGTTACCATGGGAATGAAAGCACAACACATATAATAAGAGACCTAGATATTTATAAAGATAAATGCCTCATTATCTACCATGTTAGACGTTTGGAGACTGAAAGAAAATATGATTTGGGAAACCGAATTTTTATTGGGGAGGTAATGCCTTCCTTTTGCTCTTCCCAATTGTTACACCCTGGGAGTCCACTGCTGTAAATATAGAAAGAAGGGGATCTGAAGCTGAAGTGAACAATAAAGCATTTTGAACTGTGTACAAAAGTGTGTACGAAGCCAAATTCTAAAAAGAGAAGTGGAAGCAGTGATAAGAGAAACTGGAGAAAATAAATCACCAGAACAGAGAGTGCAGCCAAGAAATAAGAAAAAGGCTAGGAATGGGAAGGGCAGCAATGAAAGAACTAGACAAGATCCTAAAGAGTAAAGACATACAAATAACCACTGAATTTAGAATCTTCCAATCCATTGTATTCCCCATCAGCATGTATGAATGTGAAAGCTGAACAGTGAAGAAAGCAGATAAGAAGAAAATCAACTCATTTAAGATGTGGTGCTGGAGAGGAGTGCTGAGGATACTGTGGACACCCAAAAAAATGGGTCCTGGAACAGATCAAGCCTGAAATCTCAAGGGAAGCCAAGATGATCAAATTAAGGCAATCGTATTTTGGTCATATAATGAGAAGTCATAGCTCATTAGAATAGATAATAGTGCTAGAAAAGGTAGAGGAAATTCAGAGGTAATGGCACTAAATTTGCAGGACCTAAGTAGAACAGTAGAGGATAGTGGGCCTTGAAAATGTCTCATCCACAGGGTCACCATGAGTTGCGGTCAGCTCATGTGCAGTTAACAACAACAAATACAAATGTAAATTTATTATGTTACATACCCAAATTTAGGAGAGCTTTGCCATTATCCTGGCTTAATGCCTTTCCAACAGCAGTATTAGAAGGGAAATACAGAAAAATAATGAATCTCGGCTTTGTTCTTGTGAGGCTGGAGTTATAGAAACCACTGCTCATGTTCTTCTGTACTGTCAGTTCTATAAGGACATTCGTCATCAACTGATTACCCCTCTTATAACTAAAAAACCCTCTTATAACTAAATACGTTATTTGCTGGATAATCAGAACCCAAGTGACGTACTTAAGGTAGCAAAATTTTGTTATACCATGTATAAAATAGGTTCCCAATTGGCTGATAGCAATTGATGATACAGTAGTTAGATAGATAGAACAGTGGGCAATAGTGCTCCAGGGTTAGGAGTGACTTGTCAGGTTAGTGAAATACTGAAGGCTGAAATTTGGTTGTTCTAAATTTTTAAAATAAACTTCAGCCCACCACAAGAACAGGTTCTCAGTTATTCTCAAATACAGAACTTGAAACCACAGTAATCATCTTAATGAATTAGGATTTATACTGAAAACTTCTTTTTCCACTTGGATTATTTGATTTTCACTTCAGGGCTGTCTAGACCTAGCACATCCATAGTGGACATCATGTATTTGATGAAGTAGATTTTAATGTTGCCTATGAAGATTTATAGTACAATATATTACCTAGCCAGTGAATGGCCACCATGGGACTCTTTATTGTTCTTTCTAATCTATCTGAAATGTCGGCAAATGTTCATGTTTGTAGCAGTCCTGCTCTTCTTAGTAGTTGAGACTTTTTCTCTTAGCAAAGTGTTGCCAGAATGGAGTGGAAAAACATTAGCAATTATCATTGCTTCTGGATAAACATTCTGGAGTTGTCTCCTTGGAACCGACAATGAAACAAAGCATATTGGTTTCTTTCTCTGGATGCTTAGATCCACAAACTATAAGCAGGTTTATTACAAACTGTCTGCATGCACAGTAAAAAGAGTACTGTGCCTTAGGACAGAGACTCAAGGTTGGAGCCAAGAGAACAAGGAAAAACAGAGCAGGTAGATCCTGGGAGGTGGACGGGAACGCAGACCATGGAGCAGTCATTTTGGACTACAACTCCCATCACTGTCCAGAAATCAAGACCAGCTGTTAAACCTTTGAGAGTTGCAGTATCTGTCCTCAACAGCTTAGACTCCAGATCAGCTTTTCTTATCTTTTTACCCTGGAGGTACCCTTGAAATAAATTTTAGGTCTGAGGAAACCCCTGCATAAAAATTATTATATATGCAGCTCTAAACAATGTTGACATTTTTTTTTCAGTCACTGTTTCTTACAGAAGCCCAGTAACTTCTTGTGGAATCCTGGTTGAGAAATCTACTCCAGATTAACTGGAAGAATTTCTATTGAAAAAAGGGTAAGTAACAGCTAACTGTTGTTGTTGTTGTTCGTTTCAGACTGTCAGAATGTTATGTTCCTGGCAAATGGGGGGACCTGTAAGACGAATGAGTGAGCTCTGACTTAAACCCAGAGCTGAAGAACCGAAGAACCAAGGAATTATGCTTTAAACATAGCTAAAGGAACAAACAAGATGGTTCCGCGCAAAGCACTGATGTGACGAAGGTATTTGGCAACCGAGGCGAGGAAAGTTTAAAACTTGGAAGCTGAAGCGGGGTGCCGTCCAGGTGTGACGAACCATGACCGGGAAGAACCTTATCTCCTGAGTCGCCATGATGAGGAACTGACAGGACAATGGAGAACTTTGAACAGAACGAGTAGCTTTGAACACGAACTGATCTGAACAACCTGTCTGTCCTCCCAGAAGAGGAAGTTGAGTAATGGGCTGTAATATTGCAAGATTCCAACAGCCAAGAGCGAGAGAGAAGGAAAAGTATAAAGATCCTGGACTTTCATCTCCATTTTGTTGGCATCTACCGCGGCAACGGTGTCATCCCCAACCTTCGAGAACAACTGATCAATGTTCGGCGGAAGGGAAGTGTGTGTGAGTATTGTATGAATGTGTGAGTGAAAGAGCTCTTGATAATCAATGGTTGTGTTACTTGTGTGATTCAATAAATGTTACATGCATGGTGTTTAAAACCAAATTTGGTGTCTCAATGTCTTTTTCAGCCTTGCTGTGAATAGGTCCACGGAGGGAGAGGTTCTCATTACACGCTCTCAGGATAAACAGGTTGCCCTTACAATCTTGGGCATAACAGACCCATGTTTATATTTTAAGAAATCATGCTTAAATCAACCCCATCCTGAAAATTCAGCACTATTATTGTTATTAAAAGTGAGAGATCTTCAACAAAATGTTGCAATAGAAAGTGAACCTGATTAAGATTTTAGCCAGCCATATCCACTCCTCTGTGTGTGTGTGTGTGTGTGTGTGTGTGTGTGTGCGCGCCTTTAGGTCCCTGTCAACACATGGCAAACCGATGAATTTCACAGGGTTTTCTTTAGCAAGGAATACTCAGAGGTGCTTTTGCCAGTTCCTTCCTCTGAAACATAGCCTACAGCACCAGATATTCCCTGGCGGTCTCTCATCCAAGTACTAACCAAGACTGATCCTATTTAGCTTCCAAGATTAAACAGGATCTAGTGCTTTCAGGGTAATTAGGCACATTCCTCTTTCCTGCTGGTTAATTAATTTTAGTACTTTTGCAAACCTTGGGGGTTTCTGCAGGCCTGCTGAAACCAGGATGAAAGTACAAAATGCCTGAAATATTCTAAGCACTGTACAGAGATTAAAATACAGAACAGCCTCTGCTGGATGGATTACCATTTGACAGACATGGTTTTTTTTTAAAAAAAGGTAAAGGAATGTGGAAGAAAGGGGAAGTAAACCAATTTTGATACAAAATCTTAATGTTACATCACTGTAGTTATCGCTAAATATGTATTTTCTCCCCAAACACAAACCTGAGCCTTCTCATCTCTCCCAGGAGACCTCAGATCACTGAATAATGAGGTATTAGGATATTAAACCCATACAGTTTGAAAAGGGAGACCTTCAACTTTGAATCATCCAGATGTTTAGGGGGTCACCTGCCAGATGTTCCAGCCACCAGAGACAATGGCATGATACTGTGGAAGCTGGAGTTCAAAACATTTGGATAACCAATGAGACTTCCAACCCTGCTGTAGTTTAGATATGGATACCAGCTTTCATTTTTGGAGCATTCCATTGGTAGATTTCTCACAGGGTTTTGTGGCTGTGAACTTAATAGGAAAATGATCCAGACCACACAGGGAAGCATCAGCCTGCTCTTCGAAACCAAGATGTATTTTGAAGGGGAGAGGTACATGATCTCTGTACGTGCTGCTGTTTGACTACAAATCAAGGGAGAGAGGGAGGGAGAACTGTCTCTTGATCTAAGTAGATGACTTTTGCTTCTGCACAAGAAATAAGAAAGAGATTGTGAGCGACCATGACTACACTAGAATTCAGATCCATCAATCTCTTTCTGAACCTAGGATTGATAGCAACTGAGGAATACTTTAATGGGGAAGGATTTGCCAAGACTGCCAAGCAGGAGTGAGAAGCAACTGGAGTCTTCCCATGCATCTTCTTCATTACCCTCCTCCCATTTTCTAGTCTGGGAATATTTCCAAACTGCAAAACATCAACTGAGATCTTCCTTAAGCAAAACCATATCTTTCCTTGAGCACCTCTCCATGCAGCATTGTGCACCAGGCTCAGTCTAATCCTATGCAGTAAGAGAACCCTCAACTGGTTCACTGGACATGAATGATTAGATGTTTCATGTAGATCCACGTAAGCGTATAGAAAGCATGGAATCAACTATATACTGTATAGCCATAGCTTGGAAATATTGCTTTTGGGTGGCTGCATCTGCACAACAGAAATAATCCAGGTTGACACCACTTTAACTGCCATGGTTCAATGCTATGGAATTCTGGGAACTGCAGTTCTGTGAGACAGAACTTGTCTGTCAGAGCACTCTGGTGCCAAAACAAACTACAGTTCCCAGAATGCCATAGCATTGACCCATGGCAGTAAAAATGGTGTCAAACTGGATTGTTTCTGCAGCCTGGGTGCCACAACCCCCAGATTCCAATAATAATAATAATAATAATAATAATAATAATAATAATAATAATAATAGGATTTATTTATATGCCACCCAATCACTGGGAATCCGGGGGCTTACAACAGAGGGGATAATAGACAGTTCCCTGCCCTCAAGCTTACAATCTAAAAAGGAGAAGGGAATGGTGAGGGAGGGAGGGGATCAGGTCCAGCATTCTTCTCTCCCTCTGAGGCCTGGACCAAGGCAGATGGAACGGAGGGCCACTTCAAATAGAAAGGTCTGTCATGTCTCAAATTACAAAGAATATTGAGGTACTTGTGTTTTACTACAGAATAAGCTTTCAGGGACTAGAGACCAATTTACCAAATGCATGAGGAGATTGATTGATTGATTGATTGATTGCACTTATATCCTGTCTTTCTCCCAAAATACGATCCAGGGTAGCAAATATATGTGTGTAGTGTATATCTGTATAGTGATATAAACTGTACACTTCAGAGGAAAATGTTTTAGCTGTGGGGAGTCTAGTGTAATGGGATGGATTCAGACTTACCGATTATCATGTTTGGAACAGACTCACTGAAATCAATAGAGCTTGTTAATCATGATAGGCTTTCCTCACTGATTTAAAAGTGTCTGGACTCAGACAGAGATGACCCATTGTTTCTTTTACTACTGCAGATGTTTCTTAGCACAGCAAAGCTGGGATAACTGTATTGTGTCAGCAGGTACTGGTGTTGTGAATGGTCATTATGATGATCCTGAGTTACAAGAATGATCGCAAATTAAACTTTCTGCATCTCAAAGCATTTGACCCCACTGTTTCACTTCTTTTCCCTTGCCACTGTTTCTATGCATATAGATACAGAACCTACTGGTGTAAAGGCCCCTTGACCAGCAACCAAATAAGCCAGTCCCTTATCTCCTGTGTCAACACTAGCAGCATTGATAGACCAAACAGCATAGGCTTTAGAGATCCTGAAGTTCCAATCTAAAAACAATAATTTGATCACTATCCCCAGCTTTCATGCAGCCACCTGAGCCCATCCATAAAACCCTTTGAAGCTAAGCCAACTCACACATTTTGATTATTAGCTTACAGTTAGACACTGTTAGTTCAGTATGAAGCGGTATATAAATGAAGCTATTTTTATTTTAATTTTTTAATTTTTTTATTTTTTAAATTTTTTTATATATCATAAAGGGGAAATGGACTGTCTTGTCTCAGTAGGAGTCTGCTCTCTAGCTGGTCTGAGTGTTGCCTCTATCATTTGGATCCTGATCTTTGGCCTGAATGTGGTGGGATCATCTGCTTCCAGCCCTTTAATCCTTGCCTCTTGGGTTTCCCAGTTGATGGTGCCATGCTAAATTTTGAAGTACCAGCAACTTATTATGATAGTTCCCATAGCTCCATCCCTGCAATGCATGCAAAGGAGAGTAAAAAGTATTGTGCATAGCTACTTTGATCTGTAACAATAAGCCAGTTCTGACATTTTAAATCTCCAACAAGGAGTAGGTCTTTTGTAAATCCAGTTACTTTTAATTACCCATTCATGACCAAAGCACTCCAAAAGTTTTTCATAGCCATATATATATGTATATATGTATGTATATATGTGTGTGTGTGTGTGTGTGTACACACATATATACATACACATATACATCCCTCCTCACTCAATTGTGATGATTGTATCTCAGGTCAGTGGGAATAGGATGAGCCAGAGGCAGGTGGCATATTACATGGTAGTCCTTTCTAATAAAAGTCTCAATGCTTTCACCCTACAAGATCTGCCTCCACGACACCGCTAGTGTCTGTTTTAAAGTGTGCCAGTACCCATGGGGGTACATCTGCAGCCCACAGAGGCTGACCAGAGGAAAGGCAAGATAGCCCCCCCCCCCCCGCCGCAAGGTGATACCAGTATCCACAGAAGCAAAAGCATAATCCAAACAGTCCAAAGTCAAATGAAGCAAACAGTCCTGATCTGAGTCCAAAACTGGAAAGGCAGTTGCCAGAGAGATTAATCCAATTTCAAACCAAAGTTCATGAAGTTGGGGGAATTCCACAAGGTCCCCAGGAAGCGTTGAATCTTTTGGTTGCAGCCCCAAATGACTTTGGCTGAGCCAAATTGTAACCAGCAGTAAATTACACAACTGGCCGAATTTACTTAAGGGAGAAAGCATTTCTGGTCCTGGCATAGATGTATAACAGGGTGCAGAGATTATGTTTCCTCCATCATATCTTAAGGTACTTCTTGGAATGGATTAGGCTAAATTACTGTCACAACAGGGCTGCTAGCCTCCTCTGACTCCAGCTGGTGGTTGTCTTCTCATTCTTCATCTAAGGAGGCTTCCTCTAGGTAAGGCACAACACCTAGTGCTGGGTGCAGTGCCAGACCTGAGACCAGGGGTAATGAGATTTCAGCACTGACATGGCACATACTCTAAATCAGGGGTGGGAGTCTTTCAGCCCTTCAGATTTTGTTGGACTGCAAGTTCCAGTACTCCACTCGCTGTGGTCACTAGGGCCGCTGGGATTTGCACTTTGACAATGTTGGAGGGCTGAATGGAAGGCTACATGGTTCCTATCTCTGCTGTAAATCTGTGGTGGGAATAGCAGCCCTAAAAGGTGCTGTGTGCATGCATGGTTAAGAAGGGTGCTGAAATTATGGACTTGGAGTTATCACCAGGAAATGAGTGCTAAGTTTGTCTGCAGGTGGACCACAAACTTCTTTGCTGGGGGAGGGGGATTATGTGGTAAGATGATGAGAGAAATAGCCCTTGCTCCAGTCTAGTACAGGGGAAAGGTAATGTTCTCCATGGTGTATGCACAATCTCTACAAATCTCTCTCTCTCTGCTCCCTTTGGAAACAAAATCAAGTTGATGCCCAGCAGGTGGAACTCACAGTAATTGTATTTTGGCTTAATGATGAACAAACTCATAAACGGTTTCCTAAAGGCAAGGCGGTTAAACAGGAGCCATTTAACAGCCCAGGAAAGAACAAACGTGTCAAAGGAAATTAAACGTAGGAGGAGGGCTCACTCATGTTGCAAGCCCTGCAAAAACTGGGCAGGGCTGGGGAAGAGATGCTTTTGCAGAGGAATGGAAGCAACTGCCTCAAGGGTCCTTGCTAGACTTCAATGTTGGACATAAATTTGAAAAAGAAAAAAGCCTTGCTGTTTGCTGTTATAGTGGATAGCCTTTCTTAAAGAAAAAACAACAGGATTCGCTATCACCTGCAGCTTCTGAAACTGTATTTGCTGATTCTGCCAACAATTTCCACATGGATCCAATTGTAATACTCTCTTGCACATTCTCAGACAGTGGACCCTTATGACTCTGATATCAATGAGGCAGTGAATTAAAACCAAACTTTAGGCCTCGGAAGAGGCTGTCCTATGCACCAAATCTGAGCAGGCTAGTTAGACATGTGAGACTGGAGACAATGCTTTCCATCTGTGACAGTATAACTATACAGGCATGCCTCAGTTAACAAAGCCTCTGACAACAAAGCTTCTTTTTATACCTGTTAGTCTCCAATCTCTTCTTCATCCTCTGCTTGACTGGAGGATTTCTTTTGCGGCATAAACACTGGCAGATGGCAAAGGAGAGCTAGAGAAACACAGACTTTGGTACTACAACAGTGAGTCTGTAGTAAACAGTGCAATAAAGCTTGATATGGGAAAGAAAGAGATTGTACAATAGCCTATCATATTGTGGTAATGTGTGTCCCAGAAAACAAAGAACAGCTGACTCTAGAATTTCTTCCTGAGCACACATAAACAACAAGACAGTGAGTAAAGGGGAGAACAGATAATCCTGCCTCACTAGCTACCCCAAGCATGTTAAAAACAAAAAGCATAGATCTAGAAGTATGGCCCTCAAAATGGAAATCTAGAGGCTAGTGGAAGGAAAATCATCCCTAGATATATTCTAGGGATGGATTCTATAGCAATGCCTTTGTCTGCAAAGATCACAAAAAGCTATGGCTTGCTCTGGAAATAGATAACAAAATTATATAAAATGTTAATAAAATTGGAGATGGAGCTAGAAACTGTGAAAGAAAATATGGAATAAAAATCTAAAATTTATAAAAGGCTACAACCTACAACTCTTACAAGATGTTCTTTAGGTGGCACCTAACACCAGAAAAGATTGCAAACATTTCAAAAATGTCAAATGATAATTGCTGGAAGTGTGAGGAGAAAAAAGGCACCTTCTACTATATGTAGTGGCCTTCCTCTTTACTTTTATAGGAATGAGTTTTTCCTTTTTTAAAAAATTTGATGAACAGTATCAAAAATAAGATTCAATGCAAATGTTATACAACACATGATGTATACAGCTATAGATATTTGTTTTTTATTTAGCTCATTTGAACTCAGGATAAGAATCTTCCATCAGAACAGAATACGGAGAAACAATGGTTCCCAATTGGTAAAGAGTCAGGCAAGGCTGCATGCTATCACCCTATTTATTCAAGCTGTATGTAGAAAACATTGTACACACAGCAGGCTTAGATTCAGAGACAGGAGGTGGGAAGATCAGTAGAAGAAACATTATCAGCCTAAGATATGCAGACAGCACAGTACTACTAGCGAAAACCAACAAGGAACAATTACTAAAGAAGATTAAGGAAGAAAGCACCAAGGTAGGCTTAATGGTGAACATTAAGAAAACAAAAATAATGACTATAGAAGATCTACAAGAATTCATCCTAGATAGCAAGAATATTGAAATAGGTTCCATACCTTAGATCAAATATTGACAAGAACAGAGATTTCAGTAAAGAAACTAGAAGAAGACGGGTACAGCAGAGGACAGATATGAAAGACAAGATATGAAAGTGCAAATATATAATTCTAAACACTGAAAATAGTGCAAGCCATTGCATTCCTCATCACCATGCATGGATATGAGAGCTGGACAGTGAAGAAAGCAGATAGAAGGAAAATCTATTCATTTGAGTTGCAGTACTAGAGAAGAGTTCTGAAGATACTGAAGACTGAAGACAGATAAATGGGTCCTAGAAGAAATCAAACCTAATCTCTCTCTGGAAGCCAGGATGACTAAACTGAGACTGTTGTATTTTGGCCACATCATGAGAAGGCATGATTTGTTAGAAAAGACAATGATGCTGAGAAAAGTAGAGGGCAGTAGAAAGAGAGGAAGACCACATGCCAGACGGATAGACTTGATCAGGGATGCCATGGGCCTGAGCCTGCAGGGCCTGAGCAGAGCAGAACAGGGAATCTTGAAACAACAACAAGATGGATTCTAGAAGAAACCTTCAATTGTTTCTAGAATGTTTACATATACAAGATTTTCCTGACCTGGTTGTCTCATTTCACATGTACATATTGCTAATTTTGAATTAAAAGGTTGCTGAAACATATTCACCTGCTTTTCTTTTGGCCAGTATAGGAACCTGTCTCTATTCTTTCCATGTTATTTCTGCTTCAGGTACCAAATTTTTCTGTTAAAAAAGTACTGCTCAGGAATACATCTGCTTCATTACCCAAGGTGTACCTATAGCAGGATTACATTACATAACTTACAATTTGCTGCCCTTTCATGACACTCCAGATCTGTGACTTGAGGCATACAGCTCACTTTGCCTAATAGGAGGCATGAGCCTGCACAAATTTTTCTTTACCTCTGGGTCACCTCAGGTGAGGATGAGGTCTTCTCTGCCACCACCAACCTACTTTTCTGTGTGGAAAAAAACAACAACAATAGAAAACAAAGCTTGTATGGTGGCTGATCTATATTTCCATGTGCTCTTGCTTTCAACTTGGAAGCAACCCTGCAAACCTTTAGCATGAAGGAAAACAGGGTGTACTACTGAAACTGGGGCTATTTTTTGCAACATTTATGAAGCTTTTTACCATTGTTGTTCTCTAAGGCTGATAGAGTAGCTATTCTCCCTCACACTTCATTCCTTGTTCTTTCAGTTTGCTGTGATCGGAGAAATTTAAATGTAAAGGCAATTGCCCTTAATTTGAGAGACTCCTTCTACAAATTAGTTGTACCTAAAACGGGACACTCAAGTAATGAAGGATCTGTTGGAGAGAATTTCAGACATTCTTTTCACTGGAATGATGGTAGAGTCTGGCTTCATCATCTATCTGTTTGTAGATTAAATTATTTTACCCCTTTAAGTCTGGGAGAAATCAACAGCGGTGATGACTCTACTGGGACAAGTGGTGGATGGCTATTTATTTGCCTGTGTTCCCCTTCCAACCTTCCCAATATTTAAAATAATCTTCACCAGTGGTGTCAACTGCAGTCTCCAATGCTATGTGTTAAGACCAGTTATAGTAAAAATATTGTTTTTGCTTTCAGGTCTGTAAGGATCACAATAATAGCATGACAGATTTGGAGAGAGAGAGATGACACTTGACTGGATACTGGGTTGGTTGTTTTTCAAAGCCATTTCTCAGACGATTGTTCTTAAATTCCCTAAAGACACCAGACCACATCTGATCTAGGAAGGTAAGCAGGGTTAGCCCTGGTTAGTACTTAGATAGGAGACCACCAATGCATACCAAGGTCTGTAGGCTATATTTCAGAGGAGGGAACCACATCTGAGTAATCCTTGCCTTAGAAAGGTCGATGAAATTCAGAGGGTCGGCATGAATCTACAGACAACTTGAAGGCAGATACATACACACACATCAAAGGTATATAGCACCTTGGACAGCTCCCTATGATCTTCCTGTACAGAGCATTGCCATTATTTCACAGAAAAGGACAGCCTGACAGTTCAACTTTTATTTTATCAGATGACTCTTATTACTGTCAAAGAGATACACTTCCATGGAAAAGAATGGTAAGTAGTTTAATGGGGTGGTGCTCTGCTTCAGTCATGCTGCCTGGGGAATTATGTGTGTTAGCCATACTATTATAGAAATATAACTGTTTGATACTATTAAACTGCCATGGCTCTATCATATAGAATTCTGGTGTTTGTAGTTTGTTGAAGTACTTAAATCCCTCTGCTTCAGACCTCTCATCTCCTATCCTAAACTACAGTAGAGGAGTCTGAGTACCTTATCAGACTGCAAGTCCATCCCAAAGATGGAAGAATGGCAGTTCAAGTGGAACTGTAGTGCTATCATTGTGAAATATAGGTCTGTTCCAGCACCAGCCCTAACATTAGAAAGAGTGGTGACTTTAACTGGTAGATATCGGAGACAACGGTAGGGCATTAGAGGAGAGGGCTGTGTGCCATGTGGCTTGCCCTATACTTTGTTAGCTGACATGGGGTCCAAATAGATAGGCCAAAATAAAGCAGCTTCGGGCCACTTTGGAGGTGTGCTGTTTAAATGATGCATTCCTCCTAAGAGGCCAGAAGGCATGCTGAAACTGCGTACTGGTCCTTAGGACTGAAGTGAAGCTTTAATGTGGCTTCCAGCCTCTTAGGATGTAAGCATCATTTAAACAGCACATCTCCAAAGAGGTCCAAAGCTACTTTATTTTGCCCTGTCTGTTCGGGTCCATGCAGACTTTAGGTGTAGTGGGAGAGAATGTCTCATCATCCATGCTAAAGGAAAATTCAGTTTTTAGTCCAATTTGCTTTTCTAAATGGAAGAGGCCTGGGATGTTCACCTCAGGCATCCAGATTTCATGAGCTGCCTTCTGTATATTGGTTTCTGCACCTCCCCTCTCACTCCTTTTCAACCTGTTCCCTTACAAATAATTAAATATTGACACTGACACCTTAACTTTCCATTGCATTTCCTATCAATGGAAAATGACTCTGAGGAGGCAGCTCTCCACATCCACTGCTCAGGAAAAGGAAAGGGAAACCCAAAGGAGTGGGTTGTGTCTGTGTAAAATGCAACTGATCAAGTTGTCAAGGCAAAAAAAAAAAGTCTGAGCTTACGTCCCAGAAAAGGCGCTCTTAATCAAATGGCTTACTGCATGAACCAGCAATCAATAATACAATTAAGGTATTACTAAGCATCATTATGGGGACCTCCTGGAGCATACAGGGACTGACTCTTTCTCCAGCACATTCCCCGTGGTTAGTCATTTACGTGTGTAGCTCGCTTGCATCTCAGTTAATGTTGATCCCTTCCGATATTGAGTGCTGCAGCATAGTGTGATGTGGACAGTCAGGCATGCCGATTTGAGCCATAGTCAAGACCAGTCTCTCCAGGCTGAGAAGGGGTAAATATCTAGATCAGAGTGGGTATTCTGCAGCTAAACCTCCTCTTGCCAGGGAAGAACAAAAAGAGATCCTTTAGGGCTGAAGAGTGGGGTATAAATACAGTTAAATAAATAAATAAATAAATAAATAATAGCCTAGTGGCCACCATCCACAATCAGTTGCCCTGCCTAAGGGATGTAGCAGGTTTTGGAATGATACAGGAGACAATGGCCTGTTACAGACTGTCAAAATAAAGCTGCTTTGGGTCCCTTTGGAGGTATGCCATTTAAATGATGCATGGGTCCTAAGAGTCCGGAGGTTGCGCCAAAGCCACACTCCATTCCTAAGCACTGGAGTGCAGCTTTGGTGCAGCTTCCTGATTCTTAGGACGCATGCATCATTTAAACAGCATACCTCCAAAGAGACCTGAAGCAGCTTTATTTTGGCAGTCTGTAACAGGCCAATGTCCATCTTACAGAACTTAGCAGGCCTGGTCCTCCCATGAGGCTCAGTGGCTGCTTCCATTCTTTGGCATTCCCTCCCACAAGAGGCTAAGTTGGCCTACTCTCTGCTCTTTCACACTACACAGTGTGAAAGAGCACTATGATTCCACTAACACTGTGCTTCTCATCTATGGAAACTTAGGACTGGCTGATGATGGAGAAGCATTTGGGATTCTCAGTCAGGAAATCTCAATCCTCAAATTACCAAGCCCAGGATGCCATAGGATGCAACCCTGGCAATTCAAGGGCGAATCATACTATGATAACTGTGTAGTGTGGAAGGACCCCTGCTTTGTTGGCTTCCACAAGGACTGGGCTATTGTTCCATGCAGCACTACTTCTAATTCTTTCTGCTCTGTCTCTCTATTTCAATCAACTTTAATTCATTGACTTCTTTCATGTACGGGTGATGTTGGAGTGGCACAGCTGATATACCCCCTAACTGCCAGGCTTTGGTAGTATGTGCATGTGTATGCTATTCTTGCACTGTTTTGTGATTTTATGGTTCCATGTTTTCTTTCTCTCTAATGCTGAATGCTTATGGGCTATGGCAGCTTTTGACCTGGCAAAACCATATTAGCATTGTACAGGACTACTTGGCCAAAGTTGCATTTAAAGAAAGTAAGGGCTAAGGTTTCAGATGCATTGATTCAGCCTGCTACCTGCAGGAACTAGTGAGAATTTAATTTCCTGCTGAGCTTGCTATCCACTAGTCTTGAAGTGAGAGCAACATGGTCCAGCTAATGACATCTTCCTTTGACACAGGATTGCTTTGCCCGGTGGGTTGTTTTTATGGAGCTTAGCTGAAGCTGAAATGAAAAGAAAACTCCCTGTTGATTTAGCTATCAAATATTGTCTTGATATTTCAGTCCCCGATATTCAGGCAACAGGAGAGGACAAGAAATGAGCATGCTGTAAGTTACTAAAATATAACAAATTCCAGTGTGGTACTGGACTTTGACTCTGAAGACCAGGGTTTGAATCCCTGCTCAGGCATGAAAACCGTCTGGGTGACCTTGGGCAGGTTACATGCTCTCAGCCTCAGGGGAAGGCAATGGAAAAACTCCTCTGAAGAAACATGCTAAGAAAACCTCATGACAGATTTGCCTTAGGGTTGCCATAAGTTGGTAACAACTTGAAGGTACACAATAACAATTTGCAACAATGGATTCCAATGTAGAATTTAGCATGTTTAACTCAAATGGAGGTTCTGGTACATGCATACTTTCTTGTGGTACTATGGTATGTGACCCTCTTTGCAAACATCCCTGTTGCAAGGTGATATATAAAGGGTGTAAATGAATGAACATTAAAGCAACAGTGGGTTTTACAGTGAAAGGGGTGAGGAGCAGGATTAGTTTTCAAGCACTATTTGTTGCTGTTGTATGTCTTCAAGTCATTTCTGATTTATGGCAACGCTAAGGCGAATGTATCATGAGGTTTTCTTGGCAAGATTTTTTCAGAGGAGGTTTGCCATTGCTTTCCCTTGAAGGTGACAGCATGTGACTTGCCCAAAATCACCCAGTAGGTTTCATGGCAAAGCTCAGAATTGAACCCTGGTCTCCAGAGTTGTAATCCAACATTCAAACCACTACACCATTTCAAGCATTATACCGTAACTATGTCTAACTTCCCCCTATATAGAATGAATGGCATCTGTTACCATTTGTGAGAGAAAATCATCCTGCTCTCTTTGGGAGGGATTTCAGTGAGGAAAATTCCTTTTCTCCACTCCTGACCTTAGATGGCCTATTGCTAGAATGTGGAGGTGCTGTAGTACTCTGTAGCTGAGTTCTTACATTGGATCGAATAGTGTAAATCACATGCAGAGTTCATGCTAATTGTGTTGTACATCCCTTGTATGCAATGTCAATGTTGTGCAGCCAAATGTGCAACAGAAGGAGTACTCTCCACCATGTTACAACAGGGATAGGGATATCCTAGCTTTCTATGTCACCAGCATAGTGTAGTGGTTTGAACATTGGGCTATGACTAGGCTTGCCATATCCCGCCTGGGGGCGGGACTTTCCCAGTTTGGGGCGGGTCCGCACGGTCCCGCCCTGGTTTGGCCCCGCCCCTGGGATTCCCCCCCCCCAGCGAGGCCCTGGAAGCGGCTCCGCAATTGCGGAGTCCTCCAAGGCCTGGCTGGGGCTTGGGAGACGCTCTCTCCCAGGCCCCAGGGAGGCCCTGGAAGCGGCTCCGTGATCGCGGAGTCCTCCAAGGCCTCCCTGGGGCTTGGGAGATGCTGTCTCCCAGGCCTCAGCAAGGCCTTGGATAAGGTTTTAAAATGTAGGACCTTTTTTTTTTAATTTCCTGGCCAGGAAATTTTTTTTTAAGTCCTACATTTTAAAACCTTATCCTACATTTTTCCCGGTTTGGAGGTCCTCAGGGATGGCAACCCTAGCTATGACTCTAGAGGCCAGGATTCCCATCCTTGCTCAGCCATGGAAACCCACTAAGTGACCTTGGGCATGTCACACTCTCTCGGCTTTAGAGGAGGGCAAAAGCAAACCCTCTCTGACCAAATCTTGACAAGAAAACCTCATAATAGGTTCACCTTAGGGTCGCCCTAAGTCAGAAATGCCTTGAAGGCACACAACAACAACAAAGTGTGTTTGTGTATATGTATGTATTTTATCTGCAGGAACATTTAGTCATGCAAACCCATTCTGAATGGTACAACGCAAAACATAAGTATAATATGAAGATTGCAGCTGAGCTCACAAGGAACAGTGAAGCCTGAAGGGGAATAGATGATGCCATTGGTTCTACTAATTAAAAACTCCCTGGTGATTTGACATAGTGACTACTGGTTCCACTACAACAGATTTAAAGGCTGTTTTACTCATTTGTATTTGTAAGTTTTGATTAGTATTTCATAACTGTGCTTTTGGGAAAGACCCAATGGACAGTGAAAGCAATTAATGAATTAATTTTCATGTTATGCGTATTTCTGGTTAAGGAACTATTATTTGGGCTTCTGTTATTGGCATTTTAGGATGTAGAATATACATTGTAGATGAAACTGAGATATATGATTGTCCTCCCCCTGACAGTTTCATTCCTTTTTCTATATTAACTAGCAGCAGCTCTACAAATGCCTGCTGTATTAAATCAAACCATAAGATATACATGATGCAACCTTTCTTGCCCCTTCTTCCCACCACTCTCTTCAATCATCCTCTAGCAGCCTTGTCTTTCCATACAGCTATTTACTGTATAAATACAAGATGAACGTTTTGTCAAAAGGCCAGGCCTTGTCCTTCATGGAGACAGAAAGGAGATGTTTTCTGTGCCAGACAGATTCGCTTCTCTCCTAGCATCTCAATTAAAAGTAAAACCAAGCTTCTTTGGACTACGATGTCCACAAACTCTCATGCTGGCTGGGGGATTTGAGAACTTGTAGCCCAAAAAGTAAACTTTAAAAGCAAAAGGGCCATGTTGTTTTTTAAAGCATCTTTCCCCCACCCTCAGCCTGTATCCCAGTTAAATGCTGGCCAGGTAGGAAATTATTTCATGCAACAGTTGCTAAGGATCTGATAAACAAAGTGAGCTCTGAATGACTAGGTAAAATTGTCTGATCATTATGCCAGGCATGGCAGCAAAGCCTGCTATGGATAACAGGTTGCTTTCTTTCAAGCAAAGTTCACTAGTATGGCTTTGACAGCCTGGTGGCTGATGCTGACAGAGGGACCTCCTTATTCCCAGGTTTGTTCGTTTATCTCTTTTTTAAAAACAGGTTTGATTGACATTGTTCTGGTCTTGTGGTGTCTTCCAAGAGCAAGAGCAGTTAGGCAGAGATGACAGGCAGCCTGAGTTTAAATCTGGCCTCTTAATGCAGACACTGAAATCAGCCAAAATGCCCTCGGGCATAGCTCTTTGGCAGGACCAGTTCTCTTCCTTTGGCAGCAAATGCCACAGCTTTGCTTGTTTGTGTTGTGAAGGGGGGGGGGACACACACAGATAAATTGTGCATTGCAGTGAAGCAGTTGAGAATTTGATGTTGTTAATTGACATCAAGTAGATTTTGAGCCAGCGTGGTTTGAGTGTTGGACTGTGACTCTGGAGACCAGGGTCCTATTCCCTGCTTAGTTATGAAATCCATTGGGTGACCCTGGGCAAGTCACATTCTCTCAGCCCCGAGAAGGCAATAGCAAACCTCTTCTGAACAAATCTTACCAAGAAAACCCAGGGATAGGTTTGCCTTAGGGCTGCCATAAGTCAGAAATGACTAGGAGGCACACAGCAACAAACACTTTGACTTATGGTGACCCTATGAATGAGAGTCCCCTAAGGAGTTTTCTGCACTGACCAAAATAAATACATAAAAATCAGCTTCATCTCTCATTTTCCTGGTCCACAGTAAAACCAGTGTGACCCCATTAGTGCCACACCTACACAAAATACACCAGACTCACATTGTAATGACCACCACATATTTCCCATGCCCAAATTCAAATCAGTACAAAACGGATGAGCTTTTTTTTCTTCCCAGCATGCCAAAACCTATCAACCAATAGCCTTATTATTTACTTGTCAAATTTGCCAGCTTTCACTCTCATTGGTTGCCTTCCCCATCCAAGACCCCCTTCACACCCCAGTGAATAATCATGAGTAAAGGAGGGATGTCTAAATGTCTCCTTCCAGCCTTGACTATCTGTGTTTTTTAATATGTCCTGATGCACACGCATGCACACACGTAGGATGGAAGTTACCCATCTTCACTGCAATTGCCAGAGATTACGTGTTTCACCCCAGTTGCTCCTGCCTCCTTCCCAGTAGAACCCCACTGGCAAAGTTGCTCTGAAGTAAAGCAATGGTGAGTAGGTGACCCAATTTATCTCCTCACCATTGATCTTGTGGCTCAGCTGTTACCCATGCTGGTTTCATATAAATTTTGGAATCCATGATAACCCTTGGATGACCCCTGGCCAGACTCCAAGCCTGTCCTCCAACATGGGCAAGGCGATAAGTCATGTACACCTCTCCTAAGGGAGTTCTCACATTAACATCTCAGAAGGTCTGGGAAGTCGCAAGAAGGGATTATCTTCAGCCAGGAAGAGTAAATGTTTGCCTTCCCTGGAGTAATCGCCCCCTCCTCAAGTCTGTTGTCCAAACAGCTTAAGTCATAGATATTATCAGACCCAGACATCCAGGTGAAAGAAAACAAACACCTTTGTTCCAATCACCAAAACTCTCTGCCCTCAGGCCAGATTTGGCCCATAAAAGGTCCCCACTTTTGCTGCTCAGCGCGCCATTTACAAGGTCTACTTACTCCACGTCAGTCAGACCTCTGTTCTGGTAGCCGGCATCTCTGCTCAAACCCAGGTTGCGGAGCAGGCTGTCTCACTGTCCACCACTCCATTCGCTTCCCGGAGGGAATCTACATTCTGGTAAGCATCACCCTTAGTAACGCCTGAAATCTGTTCCAATTTTCCAACCCTGATTTTCCTGAGTCCTGAGTGTATGTGTGAGTGTATGCGCAACGCATGTGTTTTCCCCTATTTCAATAAATTAGACATCTAGTTATTGCAATCCGTCTCAGCTCTATTTATTGGGATCCCCTGGTCTGCTCCGTATACACATAGGGAGACGATCTCGGAGGGCTCTTGTAGCCAGCCCCCTCTTGTAATATTTGGACTAATAACATCATAATAAAATTCCCCTAACGGACCCTTGGCTACACAGCTTGGCTGGGAAGGGCACAGCAGCAAGCAGGGTAAAGTACTCCATTGCCAGAAATCACAGTGAAATAGATGGGCAGCTTCATTCCCCATGGTGTATCAGAGCTAATGGAGCTTATGATAGGATACCCCGCTCTCTATTCATCCCCCTGCCAGCTGAGTGAGTGAGCTAGTGAATGGTTGAGGAGCAGATATGCAGCTGGGTACTCCAGTGCCTGCAAATACAGAGGGACAGCTGCATGTGGGGGGAAAAGTTCATAAAATACTAATACCGCCTCCATTTCAGAAGCCCCATTAATCTTTGGTTACTATGCTCTGAACATTTAAAAAAACGTGACCAGGGAGGACATGGGCCTGGGCCTGCAAGACCTGAGCAGAGAGGTGGAGGACAGGGGTTCGTGGAAATGTCTCCTCCCCAGGGCTGCCATGAGGTGAGGTTGACCCAAGGGCAGCTAACAACAACATCCAGGCTTGCCCAACTTCACACATCCCCACATGACAACCTGTTACTCATAAAATGGTCTCATAGAATCATAGACCTCAAGGGCCATCCAGTCCAACCTCATTCTGCATGCAGGAAGACACAATCAAAGCAGCCCCGACAGATGGCCATCCAGCTTCTGTTTAAAAATAGAGGCTCAAACGTATTACAGCCTCATAGGGTTCAATGGGGTGTGCCGTCAGGTGCACGCGCCATTGGAGATAGCGGAGGTCACCCTTCTGCGGATCTCAGATCCACGAGTTAGGAGGGGCGACTGTATATCCATGATGTAGAGGGAAGGAAGGCACTTTACTTGTTGTGTTTGTTGTATGGATGGTTGTAATTGTGTTATCTAGTCTGTGTGTGTGTTTTCAAAATGTATGTGTAATGTATCGGTATGTATCTATCTTTTTAATGAAGATTAAAAGTTTTTTTTTAAAAAAAGAAAAGAAGATGGTGGCTAAGAAGAGTGTTTTTCTAGTTGTGGTTCGTGTTCCATAGTATGCCCCCTGAGCAAGACCCACCTGGCTCCAACACTACCATGATCTCAATATTCTCTTCCCTGGAGAACAAAAAGAACCATTGTTGGATGTTTTGAAAGAAGCTGATGGCTACTTCCTGGCAGTAGGGTTGGCATAAGTCAGGACCTCCAAACCAGGACAAATGTAGGACAAATGTAGGACAACATTTTCAAATGGAGGACACTTTTATAAAAATGGAGGACACAAAAATTGATGGGTTTTTAAAAAATATATAGGGTTAGATAGAAGGGGGGTTAAATAAGGGGGGTTGAGAAAGGGGGACTATAGGAGGAGGGCTAGATGGGGTACCTAGAGGGGGTTAGGGTTAGATAAAGAGGAGTAAGATAGAGAAGGGTTAGAGGGGGACTTAGAAGAGACTTAAATAAGGGAGTTAGATAGAAAGGGTTAGAGAGGGCTTAGATAGAGGGGAGTTAGATGGGCTTAAATTCTAAAGCACCAGAGTTGTTCTCTCTGCAGGGCTCTCAGACTACATACACACTGCAGAAATAACCCAGTCTGACAGTACTTTAACTGCCCTGGCTCAATGCTATGGAATTCTGGGAAATGTAGTTTGTTGTGGCTTCAGAGCAGAGCTCTGCTTGTTCAGTGCCAGGAGCTGATCTGCCTGTGTAGTTTGGCTATCTGTGAATTTCACAAACCGCTCGGATTCCCAGTGATTGGGCGGTATATAAATAAATCCTATTATTATTATTATTATTATTAAATAAGGGGGTTAGAGCAGTGGTTCCCAAACTGTGTCCTTTAAAAGATTTTGGACTTCAACTCCCAAAAGCCTCAGACGTGTTACTCAATAGTCTGAGATTCTGGAAGCTGAAGTCCAAAATTACTTAAAGAGCACAGTTTGGGGATCACTGGGTTAGAGAGAGGGGGGAGTAGATAGAGAGGGGTTGGAGGGGGGTTTAGATGGAGAGAAGGTGGTAGATAGAAGGGGGTTAGAGAAGGCTCAGTTAAAGTGTGGTAACAGGGGGAGAGGGAGTCAAAGAGAGGGTTAGAAAGGAGAGGGGTGTGTGTTTGGGGGGCCTTGGAGAGGGGGCTTCCAATGTCCGACGGGGGCGATCCTGGGGGGAGCCTAGGGCCCAGGAGGGGCCTGGAAGGTGCCCTCTTGCCTCTCCTGGGTGCCAGCCCCTTCCTCCTCTTCTGAGCCTTCCTGAGGCTTTTCCTCCTCTTCCTCTCCGACGGCTGGGTCCCTGAGGCGCCCCTCCCCAGCGCTTCAGAGCCCCTTCCTTGCAAGAGCAGCAGCAGGAAGAGGGCTCGGGGGCAGGGGTTCCAGGAAAGGGCCCTTTCCTTCCCCAGGCCGGGCTGCCCCAGAGGCCAGGGCCCTTTCCTCCCCTCTCCCAGCGGCCTACCTGGACGGGCGGGGGCCACTGCTGCTGCCGACCTGCCTGGCCCTGCTCCTCCTCCTGGCGCCTTGTTGCCCTGCCTGACTAAGCCTGCTCCTTGGGAGGGTTGGCCAAGAGGGGCAAGGCAGAGCAGCAGAGCCCTCCCCTGCCAGCTCCAGCCCTGGCTGTTGCGCTCATCACAATATAGGGATGCAGCAGGGCCAGGAGCCGGGCAGCTACCTGAGGGCGTGACGGGACTGGGAACGCCCCCTGGAAAGCGGGGGAGCCACGCCTCCCACTGGGTTATGGCAACCCTACTTCCTGGTCATTCTCAGTGTAAACTTCCCATCTTTGGAACTTAGGGTTTCTCTTTCATTGTCCTTCTGGCAACAAACAAAGGTCTAATCATCACTGCAGAAATAATGCAGTCTGACACCACATTAACTGCCATGGCTCCATACTATTAGGGTTGCCATAACCCGGCTGCAACCGGGTTTTTCCCGGTTTTGGCTGCACCTGCCCGGTCACGGCACGGGTGCAGCCAAAAACTGGGAAAAGCCCAGTTGCAGCGGGGTTGCTAGGCAACCCTCGAGGCCTTGCTTCCCTCCTCCTCCTCCACCGCGCATGGCCGCGCGGAGGAAGAGGAGGGCAGCGAGGCCTGGGGCGGAGGAGGCTGCAGGGAGGCGGCGCCTCTTGGGCGCAGCCACGCCAACCTCCCCGCCTCCCTGCAGCCTCCTCGCCTCCTTCCTGGTCTCCGTGGGGGCCAAGAAGAAGGCGAAGCCCCGGCCATCGCCGGTGGCCTGCTCGCCTCCTTCCTGGTCTCCGCGGGGGCCAGGAAGGAGGCGAAGCCCCGACGATGGCCGGCGCTCTCCTCACCTCCTTCCTGGTCCCTGCGGGGGCCTCCGATCACGGTGAGGCCCGGGGCCCTGGGATTAGGAGTTTGTTATGGCACCAGTGGTTTCTGACAGAGAAGGCTAAATATCTCACAAACTACAAACCCCAGAATTCCATAGCATACAGCTGTGTAATTTAAAGTGGTATTAAACTGCATTATTTCTGCACTGCAGATTAGACCATAGACTATTTAAAAAAAATTCAAACAGGCCTTTTGCATGTAAACTTCTCTGTTGTTAAAGATGGATTAATCATTTGGATGTTGGCTTTAGTTTTCTTTTATAATATATAATTAACTGGCTTGTGTTACATTTTAATCAAGGTTTTACAGTATTGTTGACACTGTATGTTATTATTGTTAGCTGCCTTGAGAGTGTTTTTCACCTTGCAAATATATGAGTAAATAGACTGACAGACAGTGTGGTATCATAGTGCTATTAATGGAAGACAGTTCAAAGGGCCAGTATGCCAATAAATGGATTGTTCTGCAGGAAAGATTTGAATTCTTTTCAGAGGTTTTCCTCTGCAGCATCTGTATGTTCAGACAAAACAAGGAGGTGCCATGTGTACTAACTCCAGTCTCAAGAGATTCCAGTCTGGATTTTGGTTGGAAATTTAATGGAGAGTTCCAAACTGATAGACCTCTTTGGAGGATAACCTTCAGCAATGTGAATAGCAACTTTACAATCTTTTCTAAAACACGGGGCAGATTCATCACCCTTCTGGTGTGGAAGACACCAGATCCCACTCCTTTTGGGCAGCAGGGAAGAGTACTAGGGTGTTGAGTTACCACCTGGATCACTACAACTGCCCTCTTTGGAGAATCATAGGATATTCTGGGACACCTGGCAGGAAAGGGTTTATTCTTTGTTTTCATATTGAATTGGCAAGTTGCTATTCCCATGAATCATTATAGTCCTAGAGCTGTCAGGTTTGGTGTCTGAAAAGAGAGAATAAAACCTGAAAAGTCTAACACTCATAATAATTCAGGGGAGCAGCACCAATTTCTCTCTCTGGGTGAAAAAGCTCTGAATGTTCCTTTGCAAATGCACTCTGTCAATGGCAAATTGAATTGTGCAGGCTATAAAACAGCTGTTGTTGAAGATGGAAGTTGAAGCATGTTGAGCCCTTCTCCCTATATCAGGCAGATTTCTTTAATCTTAAAATCTTAATTGGCTGCTGTCTGACTTGCCTAACCATTGCCTGCAGCAGTTTCCACAGGTTCAAGATGACCTGAACAATATATTCTACTAGCAGTAACGTGAAGCACTTTTGCAAGCCTTTGTATTACAGTAGTAATCTAACAATATAATACCATACATATCCACTCAAAATTTATCAGCAACTGAATATAAGTTTACGACTTCATACAACAATCTTTAGTATGGAGTATGCCCCACGGCAGGATGAAGCCTAGAAGCTGGTACTGGGACTATGTCACCTACTGTCCCTCACCATTGACTATAATGGTGAGGGTTGATGGAAGTTGATGTCCAACATCATATGGAAGAATACACATTCTTCATCTCTATCCCACTGAAAGACAGCATGATATAGGTCTGAGAGTTGGATTAGGATTCTGTAAAACCAAGGAGATTTTCAGAAAGAGAAAAAAACAGGAATAAAAGGCATGATTGTGCGATCGTGCTGAAGATTTTCAGATGACACCACGGTCATCCAGGACTTCTCCCATGAAGAATGCAGAATGCTCTTTCAGCAAACCATTCATGTGGAAGTCCTATGAATGGCTTCTCAATAGCATGAATGATGCATGCTCATGAGGGTGCAAAAAGTAATTGTGCTTCATTTGCACTACTGGGGAAGCAACCAGGGACATTTACCCAGTCTGCATTTTGGTGGAGGCAATCTGTTCTCATTGTCAGGATCGGTTTTGCAGTGCATTTCAGTCTTCTTTTGAGATAAGAGGCAAGATTTTGTTTACACTGGATTAAAATAATGTGGTGAAGTAATACATTTTATTTTATTCTATTTTATTCTATTTTATTCTGTGTGGGATGGAAACATAATTTGCAGACATGCACCATAACACCAAAATGGCATGTGCGTAAAACGATAAATTCTAATGTACTAATGGTTCATTAATGGATATGTGCAGAACATGACCACAATATTATTTGGTATTTGTGTCACTATAATCACGCAATTGTGCAACTGTGCAAAAATATCGAGTGATATAGTGCTACTGTTGTGTTAGCTTTCACTACCATGATTATTGCTGAATTGGCCCTGGGATGATAATCTCCCAAGGTTCAAATCCCTGCTCAGCCTTGGAAACCCACTGCTTAACCTCCCAGAAGTCATCCTCTTTCATCCGCAGAGTAAGGCAATGGCAAACCTCCTCTGAACAAATCTTACTAAGCAAAACACCACGAGGGGGTTGCCTGAACTGGAATTCAAAGGCACAACAAGAAAACACTACATTGAGTGTAAAGAGACATGTTGTTGAGTAAGCATATATATATAATTGGGTTCCATGGGCAAATTCTGTGATTTCCCATATCCACACCTGAAGTTCCTTGCCAGAGAGTTACGAGGGAAGTGGGTTTATAGCTATCCTTTTTGTTGTGATAGTGAGACCACCAGTGGCTTCTGAGTCAACCACATTTTTTAATGTACTGTACCTATTCAACAACCAGAAAACAAATAGGTAACTAATGGTCCTAAACAGGACAGAGTAGCAAAGTTAATGAGTTGGCCTTTTTCATCCTGTAAAAACTGGCCAAATCCTAAACTACTATCTGATCCCTAGAGTGCAGACTACATCACTCCACAATTTCGGCTGGCTGAGCTCACAACTCATTATCTTAAGCTCTTTGTCAATGGACCATAAAGCTTGCAGTGATCTTCTGAGATTAAAAGCCTACTAGACAAGCCACCTTAATAATAATAATGTAAAACACAAGTATATTTATTGTAATAAAGCCAACTGTAGGAGTGGAAAACTTGTGTGGCTTTCAAGATGTTGTGAGATAGCAACACCTAACCAGCATAAAGCTGCAGTCTTTATAATTGGAGAGACACAAGTTGTCCATCCTAGGGCTGGAGAAGATAACTTTGGAGTGCAGGGGATAGGGAGGGATAAATAGCAGCAGCAGCAGAAATAACATCAATAATGGTGAAATAATAGCACTATAATTGTGTAGGATAAAAGAATTCAAAGAGGGCGCCAGTGTTATTCAAAATTATTATTTTATTTGTGAGATTTATGAGGCTGATATGTTAAGGCAACTGTAGCATATTACATTTATTTCTCTTTTTGGTGGACCATGGTATCTGCAAAACTTTCCACCAGCACATGCTTAAAAGTAGTTTTTTCCTGTCAGCTTTCTTCACTGTCCTGCTTTCACAACCATACTTCAAAATTAGAAAGGTGAAAGATTCTGATTTTGGAATTTAATTATATATCTTTATTCTTCAGGATTTTATCTATTTCCTTCATCACTGGCCTTCTAAGTTGGTCTTTGTTGGATTTCTTGACTATAGTCTCCATTGTGATTAATGACTGAACTGAGGTATAGAAAATCTTTAACAACTGAGCATGAAAGTTAGAATTATTATTGTATTCCCTATTACCATGTACTGTACAGATGTGAGAGTGGGACAGTGAAAAAAAAAAACAGTTAAGAAAATCATTTCTTTTGAGATGTGGTGCTGGAGAAGAGAGCTGAGAATATAATGAACATCCAAAAAAGAGAAACGAGTCCTTGAACAGATCAAGCCTTAAATGTTTCTGGAAGCCAGAGGTGGACCAGGCACTTTGTCATGTCTTGGGCAGAGCAGCAGGAGGGGTGTGTGTATGCCTTTGCTGTCTGCTGAGTCCCTGGCTTCCTCCCAGGGGAGGAAGCACGGGAATGGAGCAACAGAAGGGGCACACGTGTGCCCTTCCCGCACCAGTTGTCAGCAGAGTGATATGATAGCCCTGTTTAAATACTTGAAGGGATGTCATATTGAGGAGGGAGCTAGCTTGTTTTCTGCTGCTCCAGAGACTAGGACCCGGAGCAATGGATGCAAGCTCCAGGAAAAGAGATTCCACCTCAACGTTAGGAGGAACATCCTGACAGTAAGGGCTGTTCGACAGTGGAACACTCTCTCTTGGAGAGTGGTGGAGTCTCCTTCCTTAGAGGTCTTTAAACAGAGGCCTGATAGCCATCTGTTGGGGATGCTTTGATTTAAATTTCCTGCATGGCAGAGGGTTGAACTGGATGGCCTTTGTGGTCTCTTCCAAATCTATGATTCTATGACTCTATAGTTAGGAATGCCACTGCCCTCTATGACTGATTGGAGAAACTGCTTCTTGTGTATTTTTGTGAATAGAGAATTTCTCTGTTTTGTAATTGTATCTCCGCTCCAACCCCATTTAGAATATTATGTTTGATTCTGCTTGTAAACAGTGATGGGTGATCTTCTTCAAGGCCAATACATATGCCAGCACATGCTCAAAGCTTATACCCTCTAGTTATCCTGATTTGGCAAGGACAATTCCAAATAGCTTCTGTTGTCCCACTTTGTCAGCTGCTTGTAAAATGTTCCAGTTTCTCACTCTTCCTCCCACTTTCTCCCTTTGTCCTTGGCTACGTACATTCAGTTGCTGCAAACTGAGTTAAAAATGCAAAATTAGTATGTTCCTACTACTGTGGGGCTGCCTGTATATAAAATTTTGCATCTAGTATTACATTTCACTCTTGCTAGCATCTTTGATCAGAACATCCATTAGCACTGCATATTTGGAGGATTCCCCCCCCCCCTTTTAAAAAAGCTTCGGTTTATAATGTTTATTTCTGGGACTATGTGTTTTTCTGTTATTGTCATGGGGAGGAAATACTTCCCTATGACTCTACAGAAAATAACAGTGCTTTTATCTTTTGTACTGAATGGTTCTTTTTAAAGAAAAACCTTGAGACTTGCTTGAATACTCAGAGGCTCTTAGGGGTTTTCTGAAGAGGATTTTATTTAATTCTTAAATAATTTGATATCGTATTTTACTTATTTCAGATCTGTTATCATAAAATTGGTGTTACCAGGGTTATGTTTTTTTTATATAGCACTGTCTTTCCACAGTGGTGGGATTATGTGCTCTTGTGAGGCAAGCGGCTGTGCAGATGGGAGCAGTGCTGCTGGGAGACACAGTGATTCCCAAACTTTGGTCCTCCAGGATTTTGGACTTCATCTCCCAGAAGCTCTAGCCACCTTGGCCAATAGTCCAATCCAAATCCAAAACACCTGGAGGACCAAAATTTGAGAACCACTGTCTGACAGGCTTTTGCAGACGTTTAAACCCTGCCCTTCAGCTTGGCAGAATTCAGCAATTCCATGGTCTCAGAGAACAGCAATAAATAAACAGCTAGCCATGCAAATTGCAAAGGAGTGGAATTTTCACATGGACTTAGATAATGAACGCCCTTTGATTTACACAAGGGATCATTCATAACTAGGTTTAGAACTACTATTACTAAAAGGGAATTTTAAGAATTTTAAATAATTTACTGCATTACATTTTATGCCATTTTGTTTTATATGACTCATACATCCTGTGTGGTAGAATTTAGTGTCATAGCCATGTTAGACTGTAAAATCAGTATGTAGAAAGATCTTGTAGCACCTTTGAGACTAGATTTCAGTCTGCTTCCTTAGATGCATTTGGTGGAGTGGAAAGCCAGGGACAGACCTATATAAATCATTTGTGTGTGAGAATGTCAATTCAAATTCACAATCCCGTGTGTAGAGAAATGAAGTGGCAAGTCCAGTTTTAATGACTTTCATTGGTGAACAAAGGGAGTAAGGAAGCCGTAGCCTGCAGGTAATGAGTGGATGAATGGGTCAAGGGCACCCTCATGAGGATAGGGCCAGATAGTGTTGAATTCTGGGTAGTGTGCCAGGAAAACATGATCTTTGTTTAATCAATTTATGGATGAACTGCAACTCTGCTGTTTATCTTTGGAGTCTACCTTTGAAGTGCTTTTGTTCAATGACCGCTGTTCTGAGGTCTCAGATGGAAGGCCCAGGGAGACTGAAATGTTCTGCCACAGGTTTTTGTATATTCCCATTCTTAATGTCTGATTTATTCCACTCCCATTCTTAATGTCTGCATCCTTCCAGCCTCTGGAGTTCATTACTATAGAAGTTTTGTGTGACTTGCCTATTGTATGGAGTGTTCTCTCTAGGAATCTCTAGGTCTTTCACTGAGACTTTTGGTTAAAGTTGACCATAGAGTCGTGCTGGAGGACCTAAATATTCCTAGAGAGGAACATACTATAATCAAAGCCACAAAAGTCAAAGCCGCAAACATGGAGGGACAAGTCTGTATTCCCTCTTTCAGTGTCTGCTTCTCTCCCCACCTCTAGAACAGTGACTCCTAAACTTAGGCCCTTCAGATTTTTAGACTCCCAGAATTCCTGACTGCTGGTCAAGCTCGCTAGGGCTTCTGGGAGTTGAAGTCCAAAAGACCAAACAACCCCTGAAGGACAGCGAGACCCGGAAGTGAGGGTCGTAAGGTGGCTCTTATATTTTTCCTATCTCTCTGTTCTCCCTAGGGGGCGGGGGCAGGGGCGTCACAGAAAGAAGAAGCATCTACAGAAGGAAGGAGGAGGGAAAAGGGCTGGCGGAAGTGACGTAAGAATGGTAACAGAAGTGCGAAGAGAAACTGGCGGAAGTTGATGTCGGGGAGGGAAGGAAAGTTCGAAGAGGATCTGGTGGAAGCGGTATTGGAAAGTTAACGGGAGGGCGAAGAGAAGCTGGCGGAAGTGATGTCAGAAAGGTAACGGGAGTGCGAAGGAAGCTGGCGGAAGTGACGTCGGAAAGGCAACGGGAGTAGGAATAGAAGCTGGCGGAAGTGACGTTGGAAAGGTAACGGAAGTGAGCAGAGAGGTGGGCTGTGGCAGCAGAAGCTCAGCCATGGTGGACTACAGCGTCTGGGATCACATTGAGGTTTCGGACGATGAGGACGAGACTCACCCCAACATCGACACTCCCAGCCTCTTCCGATGGAGGCACCAGGTCAGAGCAGCAGCGGAGTCTGGGAGGGCCAGGAGGAGGAGGAGGAGGAGGGCCCATCATCCCCAAGTGTCTCCTCATAGGGCTTCATGGCTTCCTTCAAATATTTAAACAGGGCTATCATATCACCTCTTAACCTTCTTTTCTCCAGGCTAAACATCCCCAGCTCCCTGAGTCGTTCCTCATAGGGATTCATGGTTTCCAGACCTTCACCATTTTAGTCGCCCTCCTTTGGACACATGGCTCCAGTTTCTCCACATCCTTTTTAAATTGTGGGGCCCAGAACTGGACACAATATTCCAGGTGGGGCCTGACCAGAGCAGAATGGAGTGGCACTATGACTTCCCTTGATCTTGATACTATACTTTTATTGATGCAGCCTAGAATCGCATTGGCCTTGTTAGCTGCAGCATCACACCATTTGAAGTTCCCTTTTTGGAGTGGGGAGAGTTCTCATTGCTGGTGTTGGACTGCAGCTCCCCTCATCCCCAGGACACATGTAAACACCCCAAATGGTTTTTGGCACACTGCACACGTTTCACCACTGCCTAGCCCCCATCTTCATAGAATCCTAGAGTTGGAAGAGGCCACAAGGGCCGTCCAGTCCAACCGCCTTCAGCCATGCAGGAACTCACAATCAAACTACTCCCAGTGACAGATGGCAAGAGAACAGAGTGCTTACATACCCCTTGCATTTCAGACTTCCTTTCTTTGCGGTGTCAGGGATTAAGACAATTTCACAACAAGTCTGTGCAAGTTCTTGGCTAGCATCCACATGGCACTAGTGTGGGAACACCCTTCACACCATCCAGCCCTTCCTCCTTTTTGACTTATTTGTCCATGAGATCAGGGCATATGTTTTTAAAATGGTGTCATAGCATTGTAGAATCATGGAGTTGGAAGAGACCACAAGGGCCATCCAGTCCAGCCCCATTCTGCCATGCAGGAACTCTCAATCAAAGCACCCCTATTGACAGATGACCATCCAACCTCTGTTTAAAGACCTTCAGGGAAGGAGACTCCATTGCACTCCAAGGAAGGAGTGTGTTCCACTGTCAAACAGCCCTTACTGTCAGGCAGTTCCTCCTAATGTTGAGCTGGAATCTCTTTTCCTGTAGCTTGCATCCATTGCTCCATTGGGTCCTAGTCTCTGGAGCAGCAGAAAACAAGCTTGCTCCCTCCTCAATATGACATCCCTTCAAATATTTAAACAAGGTTATCATATCACCTCTTAACCTTCTCTTCTCCAGGCTAAACATCCCCAGCTCCCTAAGTCTCATGGTTTCCAGACCCTTCAACATTTTAGTCACCCTTTCACTTCTAAACATCCCTTTTGAACCCTTGGGAGTGGTGAGAGCTCTGGCCGATATCAGACTGCATCTCCCATCATCCCCAGCACACGCATGAACACCCAAATGGTTTGGTGGCACATTACACACATTCCAGCACTGTCTAACCTCCATTCTCACAGAGGCAGCCTTGTCTTATTCATCACATCACTCTCTTGTTTCCCATAGTCATCTATTCTCTTTACCTACAGGCTAGTTTCCTCTGCCTTTGTTCACCAATGGTGAAACTGGACATGCCACTTCATTTCCATACACAAAGGATTTTGATTTGAATTGATATTCCCGCACACCAATTGCATATATATATGTGTGTGTGTGTGTGTGTCTGTCCTGGCTTCCGCTCCACCAAATGAATCTGAGGAAGTAGACTGAAGTCTGCGAAGGCTCGTGCTGCCAACTTCTTTCTTTCAGTCAGTCTCAAAGGTGCTTCTACATCATAATAATAATAATAATAATAATAATAATAATAATAATAGTGATTTATTTATAGCCCGCCCAATCACAAGGAATCCAGGCGGGTTACAACAGTAAAAATAAAGATAATAAAATAAAATACAATAAATAAATAAAATACAATAAAATTAAAGAGAGCGAAGTGAGTACATTCACAGTTAGGCCTGATGGAAGTTGGGCCTCTCTTTTTCACTCCCTCCCAGGTCTGATGATGATGTCATGGAGGGAGGGCTCTTCTTCTTGAGGCAAGGATTTTATTTTAATTAATTTTAATTTAATTCTTCTCATTAAATTTAAGAGAAGAATTGGTGGACAGAGTGACATAAGTCACAGTAAATGGGGAGTAGAACTAGATAGGGAAGGCCTGCCGGAAGAGATCCGCCTTAAGAGCCTTCTTAAAGGCTGTAAGAGTAGAAATGTCACGGATCTCCTTCGGCAGGTCATTCCATAGCTTCAGAGCTGCGATGGAAAAGGCCCTCTGGGTGACTGAACTTAGCCTAGATTTTATTGGCTGAAGTAGATTCTTCTCCGAGGACCTTAGAGTGCGGGGCGGACAGTATGGAAGTAGGCGATCTCTTAAGTATTCTGGACCCAAGTCATGTAGGGCTTTGAAGGTAATCACCAACACCTTGTACCTTGCCCGGAAACTAATTGGCAGCCAGGGAAGGGATTTCAAAACCGGTGTTATGTGATCGGTACGACGAGTACCTGTAATTAACCTGGCTGCCATATTTTGTACAAATTGAAGTTTCTGAACTTGGGACAAGGGTAGCCCCATGTACAGCGCATTACAGAAGTCCAATCGAGAGGTGACCAGCGCATGTACAACTGTTTCAAGGTCTCCCTGCTCCAGGAAGGGGCGCAGCTGGCGTATCAGCCGAAGCTGATAACAAGTGCTCCTGACTGTCGCATCTACCTGAGCTGTCAGGTGAAGCGACGAGTCAGGGAGCACCCCTAAGCTGCGGACAGAGTCTTTCAGGGGAAGTGTGACCCCATCCAGAACTGGCTGACATAATTCCATACCTGGGCTTGGGTTTCCTATAACAAGTACCTCCGTCTTACCTGGATTCAGCTTGAGTCGGTTTTCCCTCATCCAGTCCATTACAGCCCCAAGACAGGCATTCAGAGGAGAGATGCCATCCTTAGTCACTGCATCAGTCTGAGACATAGAGAAATATATTTGGGTGTCATCAGCGTACTGATAACATCCTGCCCCATGTCTCCGGATGATTTTTCCCAGCGGCTTCATGTAAATGTTAAACAGCATAGGAGACAATATTGCGCCCTGGGGTACACCAAATTTTATCTCTCTTTTAGAAGAGCAACTGTCTCCTAGCGCCACCATCTGGAATCTGCCCGAGAGGTAGGACCGGAACCACTGTAGAACAGTGCCTCCGATACCTAACTCTCTCAGGCGTTCCAGAAGGATACCATGGTCGATGGTATCGAAGGCCGCTGAGAGGTCTAAGAGCACCAGCAGGGTCACACTTCCCCTGTCGATGCTTAGACGGAGATCATCAACTAAGGCGACCAAGGCCGTCTCAACTCCATATCCTGCCCTGAATCCGGTTTGAAATGGATCCAGATAATCAGCTTCATCCAAGACTGCCTGTAGTTGATTGGCGACCGCCCTCTCAATCACCTTGCTCAAGAATGGTAACAACGAGACTGGCCTATAGTTATTTCTATCCAGAGGGTCCAGGGAGGGCTTTTTAAAGAGTGGTCTGACCACTGCCTCCTTAAGACAAGAAGGCAGGGTACCCTCACTGAAGGATGCATTGATTATATTTTTCAGCATCAGCTTGACTATATCACCCCCCTGGACAGCCAGCCAGGATGGGCAAGGGTCAAGAGGGCAAGTCGTGTTTTTTTTCAGACTACTAAGGAGCTTGTCCACGTCCTCAGTACTTACCGACTCAAATTGATCCAGTCTAACAGTAATGGCGGAGGCGTTGGATGCCTCTCTCATTGCTTCTGACTTAAAGTTGGCATCCAAATCAGCTCTTATCCGAGAGATTTTATCTGTGAAATAATCATTAAAAGCATTACAGTAAGCTATGGTTGACTCTAATAGAGGGTTCTGGGTGGGAGGCAGTTGTGTTAAACTCCTTACCACCCTGAACAGCTCAGCTGGACGAGATTTCACAGACGCGATAGATGCAGAGTAGAAAGATTTCTTGGCTGCATCTATCGCCATTTGATAGGACCTAAGAAAAGTCCTATGAAGTATCTTATCAGATATGAGTTGAGATTTCAGCCAACGCTTCTCTAGTCGTTGTCCAACTCGCTTCATTTGTTTAAGCTCTTCAGTGTACCAAGGGTTACGGTTTTTACTGGGTTGGAAAGGACACTTGGGAGCGATCATGTCTATAGCTCTGGTGATGTTGTTATTCCATAAATTAACCAGAACTTCAACAGAGTCACTGGCACTGCCAACCATAGAACCCCTTAGGGCTTCTTGGAACCTAATGGGTTCCATCAGCCTTCGAGGGCGGACCATTTTAATTGGTCCTCCACCCCTAGAGGGAGGAATAATAGTCTCCAGACCAACCTTAACCAGGAAATGATCCGTCCATGATAATGCGGAGATACTAGTTATTTCTGCCCATGGATATGCCTGTTTGGTACAGAAGACCACATCAAGAGTATGACCTGCAGAATGCGTGGGCTCAGAGACTATCTGGGAGAGGCCCATGTTTGTCATGAAACCCATGAATTCCCGAGCCGCACCAGTAAGATTAGTCAAATCACCCTTGAGAGGGATGTTGAGGTCACCCAGGACTAACAGCCTAGGCGATTCCAACATCAGCTCTGAGACTAGTTGTGTCAGCTCAGTTAGGGAGTCTGTTACGTTACGGGGTGGGCGATAGACCAACAGAATCCCCAAACTCTCCCTGGTCTTCAAGCGAAGGTAAATGCATTCAGTGTGGTTTAATGCACGGATAGGTATCCTGGTTAAAGTGAGATTGTTTTTATGGATTATGGCTACGCCTCCCCCCTGCCCGCTTCCCCTTATCTGCTCATTGACAGAGTACCCGGCCGGAAGGGCCTGAGCCCAGGTTACAGAGCTATCTGCTCTAAGCCAGGTCTCTGTGATACATGCCAGGTCAGCATTGTGATCTATCAGTAAGTCATAGATGATACGGGACTTATTCTTCACTGACCTGGCATTACATAAGAGCAGGGAAAGGTTTGGCGAATGGTTAGGCATGCTCTCCAGATCTTTTGGGGTAGCAGGGCGAATGGAAGGCGGAATAGATATCAGACATCTATCACGTCTTCTTCTGTAATGACCTTTTGCCCTGCTAATGCCATATCTTCCATTGCCCTGCACAACTTGAATTGCTGCTCCGTTGAAGACATCTAATCCCTCCCCTGAAGCATACATTGATGGATATATATACAGATTCTACAGACTCACAAGCTCAAAACACTTATGGAAATAGAAATTCACTTCACACAGGGTGACCAGGTGTCCTCCTAACCACCAAGGAGGATCAAGCACCACCAAATGGAGGACATGAGCTAAAAACCCTAATATAAACGTAAATGCATGCTTCTTAGTCATGCCCAAAGTGGAGGACATTTTGGAATTCCTCCTGAATAGGAAGGTTAAAATGGAGCAAAGAAGGATGCCAGGCTTTGGTGGCTATAAACCCCTTTCTTCAGATATACTCGGGCTGACCAGATGTCCTCCTCACCATCAAGGAGGACCAAGCACTGCAACAATGGACGACATGACCCAAGAAAAGCTGAAAACACCCATAGAAAGCTAAATCCCTGTATCTTAGTCCTGCACCAAAGGGAGAACATTTTAGAATTCATCCTGGGCAGGAAGCTTGAAATTGAGAATGTGTCCTGGAAAAGGAGGCCCTCTGGTGACCCTGCCTGGTCCACCATGCCCTCGTTCCTTTGGAAATGGGGCTCCCATCATCCCCAGCACCCACACACAATGTCAGCAGTGGTGAGAGATGATTGGAGTTGCAATCAGGGTGACCAGATGCCCTCTTAGCCACCAAGGAGGACAAGGCAGGGTTAAATGGAGGACCTTGAAAGAAAATGTAGGACATTCCCCAATAAAAGCTGGAGGCATTAATTCATGTTTCACAATCATGCTCAAAATGGAGGACATTTTTGAATTCCTCCTGGACAGAAGGTTGAAATGTAGGGCATGTCCTGGAAAAGGAGGACCCTTGTCACAATCCAGCAGCACTTGGACTGCTGCACTTTCTCCATTACTGTTTTTCAGGTTGTTGTGTGCCTTCAAGTTATTTCTGATTTACGGCGACCCTATCATGGGGGTTTCTTGGCAAGTTTCTTCAGAGGGGGTTTGCCATTGCGATCCTTTGAAGCTGAGAGAGTGTGACCCAAGGTCACCCAGTGGGTTTAAATCCTGGTTCACTGCAAAATCATTACACCAAGCTGGCAGGCACTACTGTTCTAGTCCACCCCTATAAAATCCATGGGGTGGGAGAATTATTGTACAGACTGTAAGGCAAGAGTTGACCTCCACTTCTTGTAATTTCCTGCCTGTGGCTCTATTCTGTTGCCTCCATCTTGCTTTTGAAAGTCTGCCTGCTTCCTCCAAAAACCACCCTTTCTTCTCTATTACCTTAATTGTGCAAATACCTAGGCCATGTGGTTTTGTTTTCCTTCAGATTCCTTCCCCCCCCCCCCTTCATAATGGACAATATCACACTGCACTGTTGTAGTGCTATTATTCCACTTTAACTGCTGCAGCTGCCTCCTGTGTAATCCTGGGATTTGCAGTTTAGGAAGGGATTTTCAGTCAAAGAGTTTTAGGATTTTCAGACAGAGGGCTCTTAGGCCTTACTAAACTACTAATCCCAGAATCCCACAGGATGCAGCCATAGCAGCAAAAATGGAATACTAGCACTGTAACAGTGTAGTTTGATATTGCTTTGGCACAACTCCAAAAACCTAACTACTGTAAAGGATGCTGCTGATTTATATATGACTGATAGGGCAACTCTGTCTGAAACTACCAGTCAGAGGAGATAAGATTGAACCGGATAGGCAAATGGTCTGACTTAAACTGGAGTGTGTCCAGAGGAGGGCAGCCAAAATGGTGAAAGGTCTGGAAACCACAAAGCCCTATGAGGAAAGACTTTGGGAGCTGGGTATGTTTAGCCTGGGGAAGAGACAGTTAAGAGGTGACATGAAAGCCCTGTTTAAGTATTTGAAGGGGTGTCATATTGAGGATGAAGCAAGCTTGTTTTCTGCTTTTCCAGAGAATAGGACCTGGAACAATGGATGCAAGCTTTAGGAAAAGAGATTCCAAAATTTATGCCAAGAGATATTGATAATGTAATGTATTTAGTAGTTAAAATAGGTTTATATATATAAAAAACTACTGTCCTTTTGTATCTTTCACAAATGCTGTTTGATATATCTTTAAATAATGTTTATTACTGACACAAGAAATATCCAAAAGAAGCAACTTGAGAGGCCTCTTAAAAACAATTGATATTGAAGATGTTTTATCAATTGTCAAACATTGTACAAAGAACAACCTACATGTAAGAGGCCACCATCTCCTGAAACCATTGGGTCTTTTCTTTTATGAGCAGCACGAATGGTTTCTAGCCAGATAAGGAATTGGAAATTATTTTGTCCTACCATAGTTAGCATCTGTCCCCAAGAAATGTGTTTCATGCTGGGAGAAAAGTGAGATGTAAATTACATAAATGTGAATTCTATATTTGTTTTTGTTTTGAAGTTTTTCAATATGCTTTTAAAAGCTAGCATTCCCCCCCCCCAATTTGGAGAGGATGAATTAGTCCATGTGATGCCTAGGAGTATCCCTGGTTGAACAAGAATATGTGTACAGCCATAAGGGCTATATGCCCCAAAGTTCATCTCTGGCTCTTTCAGCAGTTTCCAGCTAGCCCTCAAGTAGCTTCAGAAAGCACACATTCTTTGTTGCCTGTATTGAGGTTCAGATGTACTTGCCAGTGTCTTAAGAAGTAAGCAAACCAGATTAAAACAGAATGATTGATGGAGGCGAGATCATACCAAACATGCTTAGATTCCAGCTTAAACTATTCATAGCTTATGAGGTCAGGTCATTTGCTCTGACCTCCTTGTATGTAGGCTGGGGAATTGAGCCTAGTGGGATTAAAGTACTGTATATTTTCTACTGAACACAGGATCCTTTGCTAAAGTCAGGGTTAAAGGACCAGGGATTTGGAAGGAGGAACTGGTTAAGGCAAAAAGTGCCTTGGTTATTACATGGGAAATAGTGGATAACTGATCTCCAGAAACAATTACCTCATGCTGTTCCCATGGTTATATTTAACTCACTTACTTGGGGTATAACTTTTTGTGCTGTCTTTTTCCATGCTCTGCACTGTGCTAGAAACAGTAGCCTTATTCTTTTTCAGAAACTAGAAGATTGTAAGGGCTAGTATCTACCAAAGTTGGTATGCTGAGGACTCTGGCAAAAAAATAATATTTAAAGCAGTAGTGAGAAAAAGGGCATGAAAATGCCTTATCACTGTAAGTTTCTCTTTGACATTGCAAAGGAGCCTAGAGTATTCTGGATTCGATCTCATTTTAGTCATACTTGGCTTTATCCAAGTACTGAAAGAAATACACTTTACACAGACACACCTAAGTTTGTTGGCTGCTATATTGTTGTCAGCGGAGATGTAATTCTGCAGGCAGAACATATTACTTGACAGCATAAACAATAAGCCATAAAGGGGCCCAAATAGATTGTGTATAAGATTTTATGAAACATTATATGTTGCGTGACATGTTGTCCTCATTTGGTACATAACTGACGTACTTTCATATGAGTGCACCACAAGGATGATAGTAAGTTTGTCACATTTCTGTGTGTAGAGAATGAGAATTAGTGACCTATTCCCAATAGTAGTCAATCTCATATTGCTTTTACATAACACCTATTTTACTTTCTGTGGTGGGAAGATCTGAATTGCTCTGTATGTAATTTGCTGATAAAGTCAGGAGTTGAACATATTTGTAGACATTACTAAGTGTAGGCATCACTAATTTTGGCCTGTTACAGACTGCCAAAATAAAGCTGCTTTGGGTCTCTTTGGAGGTATGCTGTTTAAATGATGCATGCATCCTAAGAATCCGGAAGCTGCACCAAAGCTGTACTCCAGTCCTTAGGAATGGAGTGTGGCTTTGGCACGACCTCTGGACTCTTAGGACTCATGCATAATTTAAACAGCATACCTCCAAAGAGACCCAAAGCAGCTTTATTTTGGCAGTCTGTAACAGGCCTTTGATTCCAAGATTTAGAAAGAATTGAGTAGAAAATACATGCTGTTGGTAGTACTGGTCGTGGGGGCCCAATTCTCAAATGACAGTAAAAGGCAAGTTCACTGATACTAAACTATGGCCTGTTACAGACTGCAAAAATAAAGCTGCTTCGGGTCTCTTTGGAGGTATGCTGTTTAAATGATGCATGCACCCTAAGAATCCAGAAGCTGCACCAAAGCTGCCCTCCAGTGCTTAGGAATGGAGTGTGGCTTTGGTGCGACCTCCTGACTCTTAGGACCCATGCATCATTTAAATAGCATATCTCCAAAGCGACCCAAAGCAGCTTTATTTTGGCAGTCTGTAACAGGCCTATGTAACCTTTAGGTGTCCTCTCAATATCTGGTTGTTTAAGAATATTTTTTTTTGAAAGGAGGGGGAGGCAAGATGCAATGTTTATGAAATCATCATCATCATCATTTTTCTCCCCCATTAAAAGGCATTCGGGGTTATATCAAGAAATGCATTCTGTACTGAAGCTGTACATACCTACCATAGACAGGGAGCTTCTGGTAGTAAGGTGTCTCAGCTGGACTCTGTTGATTGAAGTGAATCTTGTTTTCCAGGCCCGGGTAGAAAGGATGGAGCAGTTCCATAAGGAAAAGGAGGAGGTGGACAAAGGATACAAGGAGTGCAAGCGGAAGTTAAATGATTGTCAGAAGAAGATGAAAGAACTTGAATTGGTCAGCACAGAAGGCACAAAAAGTGAGCTGCAACGGCTGCAGACCGAGGCTCAGCAACTCAAGAAAGAAGAAAAGAGCTGGGAAGAGAAAGCAGAGAATCTCAGGAAGAAGGAAAAGACTATGCCATGGAATGTGGACACTCTCAGCAAAGATGGTTTCAGTAAGGTGGGTTGAATTGCTCATGTTGGGCTGGGCTCACTCTGTCTGTGTGTGTGTGTGTCTTTTGTTTTCCAGTTTTGATGGTTTTGTGTTCATTTGCAATTAGGAAGACTACATAGCCTTCTGACTGTCCTCTGAGCTAAACTGTGTACTTATATGCAAGGCACACGTCCAACTGGAGTAATTTCTAGGAGGGCTATTTTGTCCCTTTGTAATAGTGAGACATCTTGCCACATCCCCAGAACTCAGAGTTCACAGAGATTGTTTGAAAAGCAAATACAAAACTCTTAATCAAAGCAACTAAAACCATTGGAATGGTGTCCCATGAAGAAACAATACATACTTTACAGATAAAAATGTATTTATTCATTTATTTCATTTATGCACCAGCTTTCCCTCAGAAAAGGAGCCAAAGCAACTCACAGATAAAAATCAATTAAAAATGCACAATAAAAATTTAAAAACAATTAAAATCATTTTATTAAAGTAATATAAAATAGTATTAAACATACAAAACTGAAAAAGCACAAATGAACATGCACTCTGTATAAAAGCTTGCCTGACAAAGATCATATATTAAAAGCCTGCTTTAATAAAAAGCTTTTGCCTGCTGGTGAAAGGAAAGCAGGGAGGGGGCCAGCTTAGCCTCTTGTGTCCTCACCATGCATGTCTGCGATGGTGGTGGGACCAAGAGAAACCTTCCCCTGAAGATCTTAGACTTCTTGCAGGTTTGTATGGGTATATGTGGCCTTCAGACCCAAGCTCTATAGGGCTTTGTAGGTCATGACCAGTACTTTGAACTGTGCCCAGAAATGAACTACTAGCTGTTTCAACAAGGGATTACATGCTTCCTATAACTGGCCTTGTTCAGTATTCTGGCTCTAGCATTTTGAACAGCTGAAGTTCCCAAAGGCTCCCACCATTGTTGTTCTAGTCTATGTGATGTCCTACTCATTTCATTACCAGTAGCTCCCTTGTAGTGGGCTTGTTTGGCTCCACCGTGGGAGGAGACACAAGGGGGAATTGTGCTCACTGCCCTAGCCATTTCCCTATTCTAGAGATCAGCCAGGACTAAAAGTCAAAGAATTGTGACCCTAGTTTTATAAACCCAGTTGGCTTTCAGATTGTTTTTGTCCTCAGAGTGCAGCCCCTCCCCAGAGATCACACACTACTGTTCTCAAAAAAATATAATGTTGGGGATACTTCAGAGATAAATTGGAGAGCCAACTGATCAAAGAAAAAAGTGAAGCACATTGAGCTGGCAAAGTCCCTATGTCTAAGTCTGAACAATTGTTTGAATCCTGCCAGCATACCAGCTGGCTTAACTTAGTTCTCTAGAGCTGGTCCAGATAGTCATAAGCGAGTGTACTTCTGGAAAATGCAACACATGTTTGTAGGGGAAAGGGGATGATTATGCAACTCTGGACAGCCATAAAGAATGCCTCTCTGTGTCCTTGCAGTCCTGCTTTGGTTCACGAACAACTTCAAAATCGTATGCTTAGACAATCTTGGAAATCTTGCTGAGGCACAAAGGACTGCTTCTACCCTGCACTGCATGTCTTGGGATAAAAGAGGGACAAGAATGATAGGGAAGAGAAAAAGAGCACATGATGTACTGGGGTGCTGGGAAAGGAACTTGTAACTCTTCTTTAGGTTAGGGTTGAGCAATCTGATGCACTCTGGATGTTTTGTTCTACAACAGGGACGATAATTATGTACTCTCCAGATGTTGAACTGCAGCTCCCAACATTCTTCATCATTGGCTATTCTCACTAGGCTAATGAGAACTAAAGTTCAACATTATAATAAGTCTGTGCAATTCAACCCCTGGCCTGAAGTTCCCATAATTCCCATCTGTAGTCCAAAACAGCTAGAGAGCATCAGGTTGCCTAATCCTACTCTAAAGCAGGAGAGAGGGGAAGAAGGGAAGGCCAAGAAAACTCTCAAACCGCTTTCAGAGAAAGGAAAAACTTCGCTGGCTCGAAGAGACACATCCTGCTAGGAGCTTAGGCAGGAACAAGACTGAGGCCCAGGGGGGTTAGCTCCTCCCTATATAGGGGCCAGTCTTTTGTTTATTGTCCCTGCCTACAGGAGCAAATAGGAGGAGCTTAACCCAGAATACAGGAGGTTAGGACCCTGTCTGCTGAGAAATGTATCCACACTGGAGAATTGAAGCAATTTAACACCACTTGAATTGCCATGACTCTGTCCTATATAATCCAGGGATTTGTAGTTTGGTCAAGTATTCAGCCTGGTCTGTGAGAGCTCTAGTGCCTCACCAAACTTCAAATCTCAGGATTCTGTAGGACAGTCATGGCAGTTAAAGTGGTATCATACCGCTTTAATTCTATAATGTGAATACATCTGGGGGTCATAGTCCTCAAACAAACACTGTCTGTAGTTTGATCTCTCTGCCCCACCCTCCATCTTAGTGTTGGAAACCAAGTGCTGCAAATATACAGGTTTTGAGATAGCATCCCACATGCTAGGTTTTGCTTCTGTAATGAAAGCAAAGATAAGAAACTGGCCCTAGAAATATCCTGAGGTGAGTGTGCAATGAAGCATCAAAGTTTAATTAAAAACTATTAAGGCCTAGGTTTTGCTGACTGAATTGGTTTCATCATACCAAAATAGTTGAGCCATTGGCTCAAAGCTTCTAGGACTGGAGTAGCATTTTCCTCTGTTCTTTCTGCTGTTTTGTTTCTTCATTATTTTCTGGGTTGTCCCCTTTCTGCTTTGTCTTGTTTAGAAATATCTCATCAGCCCTAAGAAAGTTCTTCCAACTTTGACTCCAGTGAGGTAACAGGAGTGGCACTAACAAGACTTCCTTTGCTGTTGCAGAGTGTCTTCAATGTCAAGCCAGAGCAACAGGATGAGGAGTCTGAAGAACAGAAAGAGAAGAAACACAAAACATTTGTGGAGAAATATGAGAAGCAAATCAAACATTTTGGTGAGTCAAATACATCTTCTTGGGTGGTTTGAAGATCCCTTGCTTTTCTATTCATTCTATGACTGGATGAATACCCCTTAATTCTGATCCCATAGGAATGTTCTCATTCACTAGGGTTCTATTTTTGAAGAGGAGGTTTGCAAATGATAAAGTTTCAGTGATAAGAGTTCTGAGTTTACATGCTTTCTCTAGCTGTGATCACAATTGCATGATGAGTCAGTGTGGGCAATTACAGATACAACTGCCAAGGACTGATGTTCATGGGTAGGTTTAGTGTGATTGCCCTTGATGTGTTCATTTGTTGTATAGGGAAAGCAAGTTGCTAGCTGCTGTTGAATAAATAATGCATTGGAGAATGTGTCTTAAAAACAAAGACATAGCATTGTAAGATTCCAGGAGCTGCTGCAACATTGCTTGTCTGGATCCAGTAGTATGATATGTAAGGAATCTGTTTAGTACTTAACTAGTCCTGAGTCTTGTGTTCCATCTTGGGTTTCAAATTTCAAAACTGAAATATCCTGGCAGGGCAAAGGGTGCTTTCTTTGAGTGGATGTTCAGCATGAATGGCTGAATTTTAGCATCAGTTTACATTGGCCAAAGTAGGTTATTCTTCAGATATACAGTTCAGCTCCTTGGTGTTTTTTCTTCAGTGTGTAAAGCAGTGCAAAAACATAGCTCACACATTGCAAACAGTTCTTGAACTGTTTTTGTGCCCCTTAAGGATGTTGTTATTGTGTGCCTTCAAGTCAATTTACGGGGACCCTAAGGTCAACCTGTCATAGGGTTTCTGGGCAATATTTATTTGAAGAATGTTTGCCTTCTTCTGAGGCTGAAAGCAAGGTGAATCCCATTTTTCATTTTAACTATAAATGTGCCACGCCATCTAGTGAACATGATGGTAGTTTGACTGCCCCCTCCCCCCATCCCATCCCATCCCAGACTATTTTAGAAACCAGCCATTTCTTTACATCTTTATGTTTTAGGCTTCTCCTGGGCCTAAAATATATTGGGCTCTCCAGAATGTTGTAAAATTCCTTCCACATCTCCTAGACATCATAGCATGCATTTTGAATTTAAAAGTTAAGGTGACGTGTGGAGACGTAGCTATCCAAAATTCATTAAGGGGTGTGTGCAGCCGCCAGACCTCTTAAGTTGTCAGAGATGGGTAGTTACTGGGGAAAGGCCTGTTAAGTTACTCATTGGAAAGCTTTTTTCAAAGACAATTCAATTACAGTGGTACCCCGGGATACGAAATCACCGCGTTACGAAATTTCCGGGATACGAAAAAAATAAATAGGAAAAAACTGTTTCGGGTTACGTTTTTTTTTTTCCGGCTTACGGAAAAAATTTTTGGTGCTTTTCGGCGCTTTTTTGCACGAAATCGCGGCTTTCAGCGCTAGCGGCTATGGCTTTTTCGGCTAGCGAAATCTTTCGGGTTACGAACGGCGCCGCGGAACGAATTACATTCGTAACCCGGGGTACCACTGTACTGTATAACTGGATTTGAAGGGGTTTTGTTTTTGTGTGCCTTCAAGTCATCTCCAACTTATGGGTTTTTCTTGGCAAGATATGTTCAGAAGGTTTTGTGGAAGGGGATATTGTTAACCATAACATTCATTTTAAATTTGAATTTAAATTTGCATTAATTACTACAATAAAAACCTTACCAGAATAAAGGTGAAAGGTTCTATTATTATTTTACCCTTCGCTTTGCCCTTTTCTAAAAATATTCAGCTTTGAAGAGAACATCTGCATGAATTTTCAGGAAGGTCACTGTTCACCCATTCCTTTGAAACCCATCTCTTGTATTTCTCTCTCTCTTTCCCTTATAATCTCATCTCCTAACCCTTCTTTTTTCTTTTTTCTTTAGCTTACTGATTTGCAAGTGAATCTCAGCAAATATCTCAGGTTTAAGAGCTTTAGGGCTCAGTTTCATAGAACAAGAGAGGGGTATAAATACCATTATTATTATTATTATTATTATTATTATTAATAATAATAATAATAATCCTCATTGCAGTGCTGATGAATCCAGAGTTTATCTGGATTCAAATACCTTCCCCTTCCAAGCTTCCCTCAATCTGTGTGGACTAAATTTTGTGCTTCCCCGACTATGAAGGACTGTTAAAAAACCAAAAAAAGTAGTTGCAAAAATCCAAAAGTGCTATGCTTTGTGTAAAGAATCAGTCAGATATATTAAAATATATTGGCCCTTCAACATTGTGGCTCATTTAATTTATGATTTAATTAATTCGTGCTGGAGAAACACTGATACTGAAATTGCAACTTAAGTCATTCACAGCAATTAGAAAGTACAATCAATCCAGATGCCTTTTTCAGAGGCATATTTTCAGTTTCATAATGTAATTGATTTCCTATCACTGGCAATTGCCCACTCTTGCTATAAACCTTGACAGAAGTTTTAATAATCTAAATACCACCCATGAGTAATGATTTTTCTGAACTATAGCTTTAATGGTTTGTTCCATCATGTGAAGTGCAGATAAAGGGACTTTGCTCAAATATTTGCCAAAGATTGGTTTGTATGAAACACTAACCAGTGCACAGCAATCTCATGCTCATCAGCTCTGCAGTCCCTTCTCCAGCATGGCTCTGTGTAGATCAGTTGCTTCCCCCCCCCCCCCCCATGGCCAAACCGGGATAAAATGTGGCCAGTATTTGCAGCATGAACACGCAACATGGGGGCTTTCAGAGTCATGGACTGCAACTGTCATTACCATTAGCTATTCTGGCTGGGGCTTATGGGAGCATATGCTTTATGGGAATTCGAATGTCTAAAGTGTGTGAAGTTGCCTGCCCTGGTTAGTGGAACAACATTTGGATTGCTATTTTGGATTGTAGAAAACAGTCAAATCTGGCTTTTTTGTGCTTGCACACCTCAAATCAGATCACGAGATCAGGTTAATGTTCCATGCACTGGTTCTCATTTTCTGTGCAAAGTCATACTTGCCTTTGGCATTATTGTTTTACAGTAATACTCATTACAAGACTGAATATCTTTCAGATTTATCCCTGATGCATATTCCTACGCAAAAGTATCTACTCAACTCCTATTACCCTAGCTGCCCTAATTGCTTCTTCTCCTGAATTCAAGTTTTAATATGTTGAATGTTATGCTGCTACATGATGCCATCATCTCCTTATATTGTGATCAGCAGTATGTCAAGTTCTGAATTCAAAGCCCTGATTGAGAAAATTGGCCTTTGGGGCCTGCAGGGAAAAATCTAATTTGGTAATACTCTTCTGTTCCAAAGGAATGCTGCGGCGCTGGGATGACAGCCAAAAATATCTGTCTGATAATCCACATCTTGTGTGTGAGGAGACAGCCAATTACTTAGTCATCTGGTGTATCGATCTGGAAGTAGAAGAGGTGAGTGAAGATGATGCAACATCTCTGAAAGCTGCAGAGGAAAAGGCAAAACACTACTGGTGGTGTATCTTGATAGATCAGTCTGGCTGATGAAAGTGTGTGAATGGCAGCTGTAATTCCTGGAGACTGAGGTGTTCTGTCTACTCCACAGAGGTGTTCTGTCTTCTCCACAACCATTTTTTTGTGTAGCTACCCCACAGAAAAAGACTTGATAGGGTTCATAGATATCTCTTTTGCAATCATGCTGTGACTTCTAACTGTCAGAATTCCCCAGTCAACATGACCAGTGGTACCTGAGCGATTATGGGAGTTGTAGTCCAAAAGGGTAATTTTTCCAAACTCTAGATCAGTGGTCCCCAATTTTTTCCCACCTACCCCCCACTTTTCTCTTGGACAACAACCTTAGCTCCCTAACGTGCATATGTCTTGATACTAGGTCTACAATTCTACTACAAATTCAAAACAATCAGTCTAAGTCACTGCTCCCTTTCCATCCATTGATCTTTGGAGCAGCAACAGAGCAGCTGGCTGAGCAGTGACTGAGAAACTTTGTGCCCAGGCCATCCTTGTAGCAAAGGCCAGCCAGGGCAAGAGTCTTTTCAGTTGCTGCTGAATTGGCTGCTCAGTTACTGCTACCTTTGCACCTTGGGAGCAGCAACCAACAGCTGTCTGACCAGCAAACAAGAAGCCTCTTACCCATTCCACCCCTCCCGCAAAGGTCAGTGCAGGCAAGAGGCCTCTTGGTCACTGCTCAGCCAGTTGCTCAGTTGTTGTTTCAGGGTGACCAGGTACAAAGGGAGAAGCTTTGCACTGGTGAGAGAGAACTCTCAATCCATCTTCATTGGGTTGGAGAGGTGTTTATGTAGAGGGTTTAAAGAAGCCACATGCTCTGGACTGGAGACTGGAGTGGACAGGGAAAGGAAAAGATTTTAACTACAGGAGCTGCTCCAAGATAAAGGACTCTTTCCAAGAATTGATCTCAGATACTTTTTCCTCTCCTTCCCCAGAGACATATCTTCCCTACACAGCTTCAAGCACTCTCCTTTACATACATAAACATTGTTTCTTCTGTTACATCTTCTTCAGCCTGTCTGATGAAAGAAAACAGGACCTAAGCCCCCCTCCCCCGCCAACCCCCTTTTCCCTCACCGCCTCCCTTGATCTTTCCAAACCCCCCAGAGGGGTATATCACCCACTTTGGGAATCATTGCTCAAGATGAAGCCATTCCTTCTGTTAGAAAAGGATAAAGCTTTCCTGTCAATATATTGCTCAAAACAAAGGGGGGAAATGTGTCTTGAGAAACCTGAATTACTGTGAGGCAAGTTTTTGAAGACTTTCCCTCATTTCATATATATTTCACATTTTACATTGAAGGCTCCAGGTTATGACTTTGAACACTTACGCTGTTTTGGCATTAAGTGGATGCTAACAGTTAATAGCAATGTACAGTGGACCCTTGTTATATTTTATTTATTTATTTATTTATTTATTTATTTATATCCTGCCCTTCAGCCCTAATTGCTCTCAGGGCAGGTTACAATTATTGTTTTTAATCAGACAGTTATATGCTTGTTATACAGTGGGGTTTGGTTCCAAGGTCCCCGGTGAATAACAAAACCTGTGGATGCTTAAGTCCCATTAAATATAATGACATAGCAAAATGGTGTCCCTTATAAAAAAAGGAAAATCAAGGTTTGATATTTGAAATTTATTCTTTTTTTTAGCATTTTCAAACTCTGGATGCTTGAATCTGTGTATAAAAAATCTGTGCATAAGAAGGGCCAACTGTATTGCCTTGTATAAACACTTGATGCATTTTAACAGCTGATTTCCTCACAAACAGCCAGTGTGGTTCTTCTGCACTGAATAAATTGCTTGATTCTCTTTTAACAAATTGGTTTCCTGTGCCAGTGGAATTATTTCAGCTGTCATTTCATGTCTGTATTGTAGCAGTCAGTCTTGCTGAGTTAGCTGTTGCTGTCTCGTAGCCAGCTACATGTCCGGAAGAGGACATGGACGTCAAAAGTGGCCTCTTGAATTTATTGAAAGGTGATGCTGATGGTTGATATAGTTCTGGCAGGAGGAGAACAGAGTGGCCAGGAAGGCAGGGTGTTGTGAACATGATAGTTACAGTTCTGGGCCAGCTGTTAACTTGTTCCTAAAGGCTCAGTGGGAGAGAGACTTAAAAATTTCAGAAGATAAAAACATGAACAAAATAAACTGCTTTTGGCCCAGAAGAGGGCATGGGAGGGTCTCCTAGAATCAAATTTAAAACAAAACAAATAAACTGGAGAGCAGTAATTAAGACTTAGAATAAAATGAGTCCCATCTAGAAAACTGTTTAAAGTCAAAAATGTTAAAGAGCAAAAGTGTTACTACCCATCTAAAACCAATGTAGGTGAGACCAGTGTCACTTGCGCAGATAAGATGCTGCCACTGAGAAGGCCTTTTTTGGTACTCCCACCCATCTAGCTCACCAACGCCTTACAGGTATGCAGAAACGTAAATAAATCGCTTATTTATGTGGTAGATTCAAACAAATGTATTATTGGGAACAGAGGGGTGTATGTGTGTGTGTGCCCATGTATTAAAAATTTCAACTATTCCTCTGTCTTCTTATTCAGAAACATGGTCTGATGGAGCAGGTAGCTCACCAGACTATAGTGATGCAATTCATCCTGGAGCTGGCCAAGAGCCTGAAGGTTGACCCTAGAGCTTGTTTCAGGCAGTTCTTCATTAAAATCAAGGTAAGCCTACTACCCAGGTAATTTGGGGTGGGTGGATCTTCCCTTAAATAGCAACTACCTAAGTGGTTGTAAGACAGTATAGAGGCAGCAGAGTAAACTCATAGATGAATCTGTCTTGCAGCTAATGACATCTGAGGAGGGAAGTCCACAGTATTCAGTGATTAGTATTCTGCAGATTTGCTGAATAAGCCAAACCAGTCGTGTTTGTGACTAGGCATGGGTAAATCTGTCAAATTTGTTTTTACAGTGCATGTTGGATTTCCAACATGATTTTATATAAAAGGGCAGGATATCAGCTCAAATATTGTGCTGTCTTTCTCCCCTTCCCCTTATCTGATGTCACTCAGACTGCTGATCAACAGTACATGGAAGGCTTTAATGATGAACTGGAATCGTTCAAGGAGAGGGTGCGAGGCCGAGCTAAAGCACGCATTGAAAAAGCCATGAAAGAATATGAGGAAGAAGAGCGCCAGAAACGTCTGGGTCCAGGTGGCCTTGATCCTGTGGAAGTGTATGAATCACTCCCAGCTGTGAGTAATGTGTTAACAACTGCAGAGCAGTTGATGATGGGAAACCCCTGACTTACAGATGGCAGTTCTCCAGATGTTCAACTGCAGCTCCAACCAGCATAGGCAACTGCTGGAAGCTGCAATTCCAACTATATTTGGACAGTTTCCTGTGCTGACTGAAGATATTGTTGCTAAATGAAATGAAATTTTTGCTAAATGAACCATTTGAGTATATGTATACTTGGGTGAGAGAGTGAGGATGGCATATTGATCAGTATATATTGGTCATTTAATGCTTTCTTATAACAAGTACTCAGTGCTGAGGCTTATCATGTTGATAAAATAATTTGTGTTCTTATCTGTCTCTGTGATGCAGCTACTAAGAGCCCTAATCTAACTGCTCTTCCCCAAGACGCTTTTCATTCATCTTCTTTTTGGAAAATAGCTAAGGCAGACTTCATTCTGTTTGAGAGGTCAAGTTTGCAGTATGCCTGATTCCTGTTGGCCACTCTTTGGTGAAGTGACAGGTCTCACATTTAGTAGAGTATGTTGCCTTATTCAATTTAAGCATGCTGCCACCGGCTATAACTAGCAATTCCAGGACAGATGCTTTTTCCAGTTTGGGTTAAAATGGCAATCTTCTGCTTGCAAAGCATATGCTTTTCTTTCAGTACAAGATGTTGTTACAGGGCTCTTCCTTCCCCTGCTCCCTTTGTATATAGAATGTAATCTGTGGAAGGGGATTTTCTTGAAGCATGGCTTGAAGCTAAAGCCCCAGGCCTGAATCAGAAAAAGGTTGTTGGGCAGATGCCCCCAGAAAGGCCTTGATGTACTTTCTCCAGCAAGTGCTCCTTGACAGCACTGGCATGCCACTTTGAATGTGTTACTGAGCAATCAACTAGGGCATGGCAGAGGTTGTTCAACTAAACAGATTATCTTTCATCTGCTAACCATGCCGTCATTTTCTCTTCCCAGGAACTCCAAAAATGCTTTGATGTGAAAGATGTGTCGATGCTTCAGGATGCTATTAGCAAAATGGATCCAGCTGTGAGTATCATCAGAACTGGGTGATGAACTGCCTTCTTTTTTTCAAGCCCTGGAATAATGTGTCCAAACTGCTGCAAGTGATCTGATTCCTTTTTTCTTATGTATGCTCGTCTCACTTGCATGTACTTTCCCTCTCCATTCTCCCATGATCTGTTACCTAGATTGCAGAGGCTCTGCAAACAGAAGTGGTCCTCTCTGTGAGCATTAGACAAAAAGTTTCTTTAAGAATAAAGATTGAATTTTGGGGAGCTTCTGTACGAAGAACTGGTTTTGGTTGCCTGATCAGTTTAATGCTGACAGTGCCCACATAGAAGCATGCCTAACATTTTGGGCTGAAATAGTGCTCAAACAATATGTCTAAACATTATGAGCTAAGGAAATGCAAAAACACTCAGTTGGGTATTACGAACCTTGGTTGTATCACCTGTCTGTTTCTGTAATTACTACCTTTCTTCCTGGTCCTATTAATGTCTTAAAAACAAGAAAGCCCTTTACAGTGCAATCCAATACATGCCAACAGAAAAATAAGTCCCATTCATTTCGGTAGTGCTTGATTCCATATAAGTGGGTATCAAGCTACAGCCAAGTGTGTTGTAAGCATTCTTCAAGGCTTTTAGGTTTATTACAGTAATTTAATTTTAATGTTGAAAAATCCAAAATGAGTCCAAGGAAGTCATTAGAATTGTTAGGTCATCTAAAGCAGTGCTACTCAAAGTGGTGGTCTCAGGACTAGGTGCCAGTTCCCTGGACAGTTTGCCTGAATGAAAGAAACAATTGTACCCAATGAGAACAAATAAAATGCCTGTCCCTAGCACATTGAAAAAAATATTTGCCAGTTCTTCACATCACATAGCATGAGAAACACTGATTTGAAATACAGTATTTTATAGCCCTCAAGATGTTTTTTCTGTGTTCCATTGCAGGAAGCAAAATGCCACATGCAGCGATGCATTGATTCTGGCCTGTGGGTGCCAAATGCGCGAACAACAGAAGGAGCAGAGAAGAGTGACAAACTGGAAGGTGTCTATGAAGAGTGCAAGAAGGAGAGCTGTGAGGAAGAAAAAGGAAACCCATGAAGCTTTGGCCAGATTATCTGTAAAGCAGATAGCCCCTGTCAACCTTTGTCTGTTCTTTCTTTCCTACCAAACCGTTAAGCGATGATGTGCTTTACCCACTTAGACACTTCCTAAGTTGTATGAGCTGCTTCTTGACTGGCTCTTTTGCTCACCACATCAAAACACCCCCTCCTAAGTCCTGCAGAATTGCCACCTGTTGAAAAGCAGCATTTTAGGGGAAGTCATGCAACACGATGCAGTTTCACAAGAGATTGGCATGGCAGTTCAGCCTTCTCTCTTCCCAGGGCCATGCCAGTTGGTGTCATAGTTACAAATGTGCTGTTATATCTGTCTTTTTGTTTGGCAACCAGTTAGGGCTGTTGAGCAAATAAAAGACTGAAATAGCTTAAGCTGGAATGGAATCAATAGGTGCAAGCTGTCTCTTCACTTGAGAATCAAACCATTAATTTTGTTGTTTGGAAATTGGCTGCATGGAATAGAAAAGGGTACATAGTCTGGTAGTAGAGAACATGAAATGCAGGTGTCAAGTCCCAATTATTTCCTAAGTATCTCAGGTTAATGGGTCTTGGTTAAGAGAGCTGGAAAAAAAACCTTCCTAAAATAGTTAGAAAGCTGTTCTTTCTCTCTGCTCCCCCAATCTAGTGTTAATATTTATACCTGACCAGTTCCTATTCACTGTTTTTCACTGGAATAAATTATGGTCTTGCTATATGGCCTGCGAAGGCCATAGCTTAGTAGTACGGGAGTATCTCCTTTGAATCCAAGGTTTAACCCCTGGCATCACCAGGTAGGACCAGAAAAATATGTGCCTGAAATGCTAAAGATCCACTGCTAATCAGTCTCAGCAGTAATGGGCTCTGACTCTTGACAACTTGCTGTGTTTTGTGACTGGTACAAGTACTTCCTTTAGCATTCTATAAAATTTGTGAACCAGATCAGCCCACAGCATTTTTACTCTTCCCTGAAACCATTGCAAGTATCTGTAAGTAAATGACTGGCCAGTTAAAACAGCACAGGGAATTAAATAGTGCTTTTTTGTTTTGTTTTGGAAACCAAAACACATTGTAAACTGTCTTGGATATTTTGGGAGAAGGTGAGAATTGATTTAAATAAATTTTCCCTGTTAGAATTGTTAGGTCATCTAACGTGTAATAATATTCATGCCTCTCAAGCACTACTGTGTCTGTGTTCCATTGTGGGGAACTGTTATTTCAGGGTGGACTACTGGTAAAACAAACCAAGAGCAGTTCTAAGTTCAGATGGAAAAACTAGCTGTGGCTTCTGAAGCTGGCTAACCAACTGTTTGTTTGGAAGGATGACTTTGGACACAACAACAAACCAGCTTTAACTTACCTATATGTGTAAACCCAATCATTGGGATTGAACAGTGCTGCCCTGTGTTCCTTCTATATGTACTTCAACCATTGGTTTATTGTTGTGTGTTTTCAGATTGTTTCCAACTTACGGCAACCCTAATTCGAACCTGTCACGGGCTTTAAGAAGGGGTTTGGCTTTTCCTTCTTCTCATGCTGAAAAAGTGTGACTCGCCAAAGGTCACCCAATTCGTTTCCATGACTGAGTGGGGATTCAAACCTTGGTCTCATAGTATCCTAGTCCAGCATTCAAACCACTACACAGTGTTGACTCTCAGGGTCCCATTTACACCATGTAATTATAGCACTATGATTCCACTTTTAAGTGCCCTGCCAACATCCTGGGGAATCCTTGGAGTTTGGAGTTTGGGGAGAGGCATTGAGAATTCTCAGCCAGAGAACTCCAGTGCAGATTAATATTATGGATCTACGGCATTTAAAGTGGAATACCACCACTATAATTGTGTAGTTACAGAGCCACTGTGAAGTAGAAGTTTGAGTGTTGGAGTGGGACTGCAGAATCTCCACTCAGACATGGAAATCCACTCAGTGACCTTGGGCAAGTTGCAACTTCTCATCCTTAGAGGAAGGCAATGCCAACCCCCTCTGGACAAATCTTGGCAAGAAAACCCCTTGATGGGGTTGCTAAGAAATTAGTAACAGCTTGAAGGTATACAACAGCAACTACCTGGGATTTGGTTCCAGGACCTCCCCCTTCCATGGATGCCAAAATCCATGGATGCTCAAGTCCCATGATATACACTGGGGTAGTAAAATTTTGCCCCTTATATAAAATGGCAAAATCCAGGTTTGTTTGTTTTAGATTTTTTATTTTTGTTATTTTTGTGAGTATTTTTGAACCATGCTTGATTGAATCCATGGATGTGGAATATGTGGATACAGAGGGCCAACTGTACTGTGTAGTGTGAATGAGCCTCAGGAGTGGGGATGTGTGATCCTCAGATGTTGGGCTGCAACTTCTGCTTGCTGAAACATTCTAAATAGTGAGGGATCGTGAGAGTTGCAGTCCCAGCAATAGTGGAAAGCCACACATTCCTCTTCTCTGCTCTGAACTTTTCTGGGACAAACTGCTGACACCTGATGTCATGATAGATGGAAGTTGTTGTATGCTTTCAAGTTGTTTCTGATGTATGGTGACCTAAGTTGAATTTACCATGGGGTTTTGTGGGGTTGAGAGTGATTTGCTCAAGGTCACCCAGTGGGTTTCCATAGTTGAGTGGGAATTCAAACACTGATCCCCAGGGTCATAGTCCAGCACTCAAAGCACTACACCACACTGGCTTCATGATATATGGGTGCAGCATTAATCTGCTGGAGATGTTGTTTGGGTACTGTGTTGTTGCTGCTGTGTGCCTCCAAGTCATTTTTGATTTATGACAACCATAAGGTGAAGCTGTCAGTTTTCTTGGCAAGTTTTATCAGAAGGGGTTTGCCATTGCCATCCTCTGAGGCTGAGAGTGTGACTTGCCCAAGATGGGTTTCCATGGCCAGGCCAGGATTTGAAGCACATTATTCGTGAATCTGGTACCAGATTTTCTATCAAAGAAGTAATGCTCAAGAACATACATACTTTGCTAACAGAGGTATACCTGTACTGATCCTCCAGGTATTTTGGACTTCTACTTCTGCAAGCCCTTGCAGCATGGTTAATAGTAAAGGTTTATGCACGCTGTAATTCAAAACAGCTGTGGGACCATAATCCCCCAACCCTTCATCAATATAAATGGATCTTGCTATCATCCTGGTGAAGCCAGTTTGTCTCAGCCTTGCATACTTGTATATTTCTGTATGAGAGTGCAATGCTCTCCGATTGCACATAGCGAAGGTTGGTTTCCATACATTAGGATTCTTTCCCATGCATTCTGGGTAGCCTTGGCCAGTTCTGTCTATTGCCTTCCACTCATCCATATCTACAAGGAAGATGCCTTTGCCAGTTTGAGAAATCCTGATCTAACTAACTCCTAACACTGAATCTGCCATGTCTCCTCTTTCTTGCCAGGTTATACTAGATTTCATAACTAGCCCACACTTCTCCAATAATAACGATTTTAATATGTAATAATATTCCCTAATATTGAGTCATGGCAGTTAAAGTGGTATGAGATACTTCTTTTTAATTGTGTTTTGTATTTTATATGCCATTACCGCCGCCACTCCCATCGAGCATTGAGGAAGGCCAGGAAAGAAATAATAATAATAATAATAATAATAATAATGTAGATTGAATAATAATTTTAATATGCTAATAGTATTCCCTAGTTTTGAGTTGTGGGAGTTAAAGTGGTATCACTTTAACTGATTATTAATTGGGAATTTTAAGTGTTGTGTTGGGGGGAGGGATATTGGGTTTTATTTGGTATTTTATTATATTCTGTATTGTATTTTTTTCTTATTGGAAGCTGCCTCAATCCAACCGGAGAAATGGGATATAAATTATTATTATTATTATTATTATTATTATTATTATTAGCAAACTTTTCTTTTTAATTATGCTTTGTATTTTATATGCTATACCCTTCTCATCAAGCCTTGAGGAGAGCCAGGAAACAAGAAGGAATAATAATAATAGAATAATATATTCAATTGTAATAGTAATAATAATAATATGCTAATAATCTTCTCTAGTATCGGTTCATGGTAGGTAGATAAAGTGGGATCAGTTTTCTTTTTAATTCTGTTTTATATTTTATATCTTCTGCTCCCTCCATCGAGCCTTGAAGAGGGCCAGAAAAGAAATAATAACAATAATAATAGAATATTTGATTCTATTGTTATTATTTGTTAATATGCTAATACTATTTCCTAATATTGAATCATGTCAGTTAAAGTGGTATCAAACTTTTCTTTTTAATTGAGTTTTGTATTTTATATGCTGTACCTCCCCCAATCTAGAACTGAGGAGAGCCAGGAAATAATTATAATTATCATTCATAGATTCTATTATTATTATTATTATTCATAGGTTCTATTAACAGGTATTACTATCATTATTATTATAGGTTCTATTATTCATAGGTATTATTCATAGGTTCTATTATTGTTATCTCTTATTATTATAATTATTATTATTATATGTTAATACTATTCCCTAGTATTGAGTCATGGCAGTCAAAGTGGTACAGTATCAGACTGCATTATCAGTGGCAGCTCCCACAGAGATCTAGGGAGAAGCACGTGACTCCAGAGCTGAGGCAAAGGAGCTTCCGCCGCTGCCACCTACGCAGCACCTTCTCGGCCGCTGGCTTAGACCAACTGAGGCCACAACTGCTAACGATCGACGACCGCCCCCCTCGAGGAGCCAATCCCCTTCCAGCACCTTCACAGTCAGCCAATCAGAGCCCTCTCCCTCGACTCGCTCCAGCCAATGAGGGAGAAGGAAAGGGACAGTACGAGAGGACGGATGTCTGCGGCGTGACCAGAGGTCGAGGGTATGGACCAATGGGAAAGGGCGTTGCACGGGGGCCAATGGCGAGCGTTGAGACAGTCCAGGGGAGAAAGAGGAGGGGAGGCGCAGAGGCTGGCAGATGCAGTTCGGGAGGCGGAGGGAGGGGAGCTGCGGCGGCGGCGGCGGCGGCGGCGGCGGCGGCGGGGCTCCGCTCCCTTCGTCCTCAAGGTAGGCAGCTGTGGGAGGGAATGGCCCCAGGAGGAGGAGGAGAGGGAAAGGGAAATGGCTGAAGGGCTAGGAAGCGGGAGGGAGGCAGTGACATGTCCTTGGATGCTTCACAAATGGAGTATTGTGGTTGTTGTTGTTGTTGTTGTTGTTGTGTGCCTTCAAGTCATTTCTGACTTATGGCGGCCCTATCATGGGGTTTTCTTGGCAAGATCTGTTCAGAGGAGGGTTTGCCATGGCCTTCCTCTGGGGCTGAGAGAGTGTGACTTCTTGCCCAAAGTGACTTTGTTTTGGGGCTTTCTTGGCAAGACTTCGTCAGAGGAGGGTTTGCTATTATTATTATTATTATTATTATTATTATTATTATTTTAATATGCTAATACTATTTCCTAGTTTTGAGTCATCATGGCAGTTAAAGTGGCATCAAACTTTTTTTTAATTGGGTTTTGTATTTTATTGCATTGAGGAAAGCCAGGAAATAATAATAATAATAATAATAATAATAATAATAATAATAATTCATAGGTCCTATTATTATTATTATTATTATTCTTGGCAAGATTTCTCCAGAGGAGGTTTTGCCATGGCCATCCTCAGAGGCTGAGAGAGTGTGACTTGCCCAAGATGGGTTTCCATGGCCAGGCCAGGATTTGAACCCCCTTCTCCAGAGTCCAACGCTCGAACCACTACGCCCCTGTGACAACTAGAAGGTGTCAAGAAAATGTCATCACGAAGAACATGTTTCCACAGGATGTGGTGGCTTTGGGGCCAGCAAGCACCTTGGCAGAAACACCTTTACAAATAAAGAATAATGCAGCGGCTAGAGAGAGAGAACTGGTAGAGAAACACTTTTAAAACTGCAGCCTCTGGTACTGTAAACCGTCCCTTCATGGCATGCCAGATTTCTGTCTAGTGTAGTAATCTGCCCAAGAGAGCCGTAAAGGATAATGTGGCCAGATGTTTTAACACACACAAAAACGAAGCATCTAAAATAGATTGCACTCTTGCACTTATTGATCTATCTACGCAAATGGAGACGTTGCGTGAAGGGAGGGGAAAAGATGTTGACAGAGCAGTGCAAACAGCGAAGGAGGTGTTTGTACAGAACACAACTAGTCTGGAACCTAGTGCTTGAGGTTGGGAGGTAAGTCTAAGTTAATGAGAGAGGAGAAGAAAGATGGCAAAATGGATCCTATAAGTGCAGAAGTTGTGTGGCTCTGAATGCTTGTTTACTAGAGGCAGACTCTCTTTGGAAACAAATCGTGCTTGTCAGCTTTGCAGAAGTAATAGTGCGAGCAATTCCGAATTTAGTCCTCCATTTCGTTAGGACCTCAGATCCCAGAAGCCCAAGCCAACTTGGCCAACAGTCAGGAATCATGGGAGCTGAAGTCTGAAAAGTCTGGAGGGCAAAAGGTTCGAACTGGATTGAATTGCAGTCAGCCCTCCACATTTGTGGCTTTGATTTTTGTGGATTTGGTTATTCATGGGTTTGATTAATATGTTCTCTCTGGGAATCTCTACTTCGTCCAGCATGACTCTGTAGTCATTGTCCATCAGAGGTTGTTCTGGAGGACCTAGAGAGAACACTTCTCCAGGAGTTTGTAACGCAAATCTGTGATCACTTTCTGACAGATGTTGACCATAGATTTGTGCTGAATGACCTGGAAATTCCTAGAGAGGTGTTCCTTCAGATAAAAAAAAATTGTGTTTTCCCCTACTTTCATGGGGGTCCTGTGCCCCTAACCTTAAGTGAATGTGGAGGGCCCACAGTAGTGTTTAGCCTAACCCAAGAGGATAGTTTTTATGGGGGCAATAGGTAGATTATTATAGTGGAGGTATAGGCAAGGCTACTGTATAGTAAAAGTCATTGTTGTGTGCTTCATTTTTTACTTATAGCAACCCTAAGGTGAACCTGTCACAGGGTTTTCTTGGCAAGTTTCCTTTGGAGGGGGTGCCATTGCCTTCCTCTCAGGCTGAGAGAGTGTGACTTTCCTAAGGTCACCCAGTGGGTTTCCTTGGCTGGGCAGGGATTCGAACCCTGGTCTCCACGAGTCATCACCCAACACTCAATCCACTACACCACACACACTCATTCTCAATAGAAGTAAGTGACTTGTATACAGAGGCTTCCCCATTTGCAGACTTGGGATGTGCGGTTTTTGCCCTTTGCAGACAGCAAGCAGAAAAGGACAAAACAGGGTGTGTGTGGGAGCATGCCCCCATTATATAACCAACAGGGTTCGAATTTCAGCAATATTTCCAATTCACAGGAGATGTCCGGAATGGATCCTCCATAAATCGGGAGGGGCGAGTGTAGATGATTTGAAGGAACAAGTTATGATGATTGATTTTTTATTTAGGAACCTCTCAAGAAGGTTCCACTAAATGTTTTGCTGTTATTTGCCATTAAACATTAGATCTCCCTAAGCCCTGGTCATCAATAGCCATGCTCAGATCTTCCAAATTCAAGGCCTTGGCTTCTTTTATTTTATTGAATCCAACTATTTATATTGTAGCCTTTCCCTTTTTCCTTCTGCTTTCCCTTTATGAAGTTACACAACAATAACACTGAACAGTGGTTACTTGGTGCTACACAACACTAAGATGGAAGCATTTTAATTTAATATTTCACAATGCCATTTTGTATTTGTGCATTTTGGTTGTCCAATAAAGCAGTGCTGTCTTATGGATTTTGGATGTTATTGTACTTTGCTGCATGGCCACCATGACTATCCTTAAAAATACTTTGTACAGTGGGCCCTTGGTTTGGTTCCAGGATCCCCGGTGGATAACAAAATCAGCAGATGCTCAAGCACATGAAATATAGTGACAGAAGAAAATAGTGTCCCTTATATAAAATGGGAAAATCAAGATTTGCTTTTTGTAACTTATATTTTGAATAAATATTTTCAAGCTGTGCATGATTGAATCTGTGAATGCGGAGAGCCAACTGTATGTACAGTGTCAGCAGTTCATTTAGAAGCCATGCAAGGTAAGCCATAGAGTTATCCTATGTTGCAGATAGAGGTGTAGAGGCTGAAAGGATATTTAGAATGCGGTGGAGACAGATTGTGAACCAGGGACATCTTTGCTTACTCTCTTGCATACCAGATATTTAAAACAGAGCAAGTGGTATTGCATTTTGTTTTATCTAACAAAAACAAGTATACAAAACAATCCAACAAATAATGCAAAATAGATTTGATTTGGATTTTAGTTAAAAATATTAGCTATTTCTCTTCAGCAGCTTTAGATGAAGGGGTACTTGGCTTTGTTAAAAAAACAAAGAGGGATCTAACTGCATTCTCTTCAATAATGTCAGGTGAAATGACTGTAAAATGACACTACAGTAGACCCTCCACATTTTCTGGGGTTAGCAGCACAGCACCCCTGTGAAAGTGGGAAAACGGCAAATAAAAAAATACCATTTTTTTCCTGATAAACCACCTCCATAGAAATCTTTAGGTTCTCTGACACATCTCTGTTGTCAACATCTCCCAAAAGTGGACCATAGAATACTGGTAGAGGACCTACAAATGCCTAGGGAAGTGTTTTCTCTAGTACAGTCAGCCCTTCTTATATACAGATATTTATACATGGATTCAAGCATCCACAGTTTGAAAATGTTCAAAAAAAGTATAAATTTCAAATATCAAACCTTGATTTTCCATTTTGTATAAGGGACACCATTTTGCTGTGTCATTATATTTAATGGGACTTGAGCACCCATGGATTTTGTTATCCACGGGGGATCTTGGAACCAAACTCCAGCATATAACAAGGGTCCACTGTTATCTATAGATTCTCCAGCACAACTCTGTATCAATTTCCAGCAGAATTTCTCAGAAGGAATTCCTAGAGAGAACATAATAATCAAATCCATAAGTAATCAAAACCGCAAAAGTCAAAGCCACAAATGTGGAGGGCTGACTGTACTTAGGCAGGTTAAGCCACCTGTGCAAAGAATTGCATAAGGTGGCAATATAGATGTAATGCTAGATAGGCCTGTTCTCAGATCAAGGGCTGTGGAAAACTTTGCCACTCTTCAGCTCTCAATCAGACAGGACAGGAAATGCTTCTTGCTTTTGGCAGTGTGCTTTAGGATAGTTGACAAGTGTTTTATGCACATTGTTGTAAGCTGACACTCAGTAGATAGCTGCCCCTATCATTTCAGAGTTAGAGAACACATTAGAGAGCTGCTCTTGGAACCCAGCTAGCTGTACACATTTGGGAAGTGCCGCCACAGCATGCTCTTTACTAAACTACATTAGGTTCTGGGGTCTTATGTAGTACAGCCACTTGGGGCAGCGCAATATTTCTGGCCAGTTGGTGATACTAGGTAGTGTTGCAGAATAAAAAAGCTGAAAGGAGGTCTAAAGCAGGTGGGTTTTGTGAAGGTCTTTGGCTCTTGAATTCAGGGGACTATGCAATGAGAAGTTGGTTTGTCTGGTAGAATGTTGTCTGAGAAAAGTAGCTAGAGGACAGCACCTATTTTGAAAAATTATGGTTTGACTGCAAGAGTGAGTCAAATAGAAGAGGTTACCTATGGCTGTGGGGTACGGATGTCTTATGTCAGTTGATAAGAGACAAGTTGAAAAGTTGACAGATACCGTGTCACATTATCAGATTGTTTGGGTTGAAAGAAGTAGGGTGCAGCTTGGATAATTATAGTTGTGAGCGATGCTAGAAATGTTAATGGGGTGGAACATTGGAAGGCAAATCTGGGGAGAGAGAAGAGAATGATGTGGATGGGCCAGGCACACTTACTCTCTGTTTTACATAATTTAAAGTTGTTATTTCATTTAGCTTACTTGCTAATTAGCTTACTTGCTGTTCACCGCTATGATCTTTGGAATAGCGGTATATAAATAAAACAAAAATAAAGCCCTATAAAGGGCTTAGCTAGCAAAGTGTGGCCTGCTCTGTAGTTTGTAAGTGTAATTGCTCGTGGTAACTTGACATGCATTTTCCTCTAGAATTTCTCCCTTGATGGCTCAGGGAATTACAGTACTTGATGGGGAGTATTTTAATGTTTGATTGACATGAAAGAACTATGGTCAACATAAACATTTCAGACAAATGTTTATGTCTTGAAGGTACATTTTATTGTCAAAGTATGGTTGGCCAACTGTTTAATTTTCTTTGTATATGAACATTTTAAAAATTATACTGGGGAGAGATGCAAAGTTGATGTGTTCCCTAGTAAATTGTATGTTTGACAATTCAGTGCTGCTTGCTAGAAAGAGGGATTCAGGATATAATTTCTCTTGCTTATTAGGCAAATGCCTTTCAGAAATGCAGAAGTGAAAGACAGAAAATGCTTTTATAGCATCCTGGACTCCAGTGTGTCTGAAACACAGAGAACTCTTGATGAGGATGAGAAAGAGAAAGCAAAAATAATGCATGTGTTGTGAGATGGCCTTGCAATAATATCTTTTTGGCAGTATAACAAACCCAAACTCCCCCTCCTGCTCCATCATGCATTAGCAATATCTAAACAAAGAACTATGCACAACCATCTCAATCTACTGACAATACCAGAATCTGTACCTGAACAATTCTTTCTTGGTTGATGATGGAAGTGAGACCTAGGTGTCTTCCCCCACCTATAAACTGTCTGGATGAGTTAGTCTTTGGAAACTGATAAGCTGAGTAAGAAAATGGGTGTTTTGTTCATTTTACAGTTGACCCTCCATATCCATGGATTTTTTATACAGATTTAATCAGCATTGGTTTGATTTTTTTTAAAAAATCCTAAGAGCAACCCTTGATTTTGCCATGTTATATAAGGAATAGCATTTTACTATGCCACTGTATTTAATGGGACTTTAACATCTACTGATGGTGGTATCCACAGAGGATCCTGGAACCAAAACCCAGCAGATACCACAGGCCCACTGTATTTTAAAAGCAAGACATTACTTCTGAACGTCTGTTGGCTTGATTCAAATATATTGTATTGGAAACTGGGGGTAATTTATTTTTTGTGTCAAGTCTGAGACCTACCTTCTTCCATTCCCCAGAGTGCTTAGCATAAAGTGCTAAGGTGGATAAGGTCTTTCCAGGAAGATCTGCTGAAGGAGGTCAGTTTTTTTTAAAAAAAATAAGAATTCATATTGTTTAATGGAAGTGTGATAGACAGCATGAGCATTGGACTCAGGGAGACCAAGGTTCAAATCCTGGCTTAGCCATGGAAACCTACAGGGTGATGTTACATGAGTCAGAAAAATAAATTAAACTTTCAGTCCCACTCAGCTCTGCCTCCTGTTTTGCCTTATCAGTCCCTTCCTGTGACGCATAACCTCCTTTCTATGCCTTGAGGCTACCTTTTACTTCTTAACTTATAAAAGGCCCCTCCTCGATGACACCTACCCTTTATACACATTTCCTAAATGTATAAAGGCTAGAGTCCCAAGCATCTTCCTCATTAATTTAATATCATAGGCAGCATGTTTGTATATGCCTATGGGTTAAAATTCATTCAGATAGAGTCTTCTGTTATAACAAACACTGACTTTGTTGAATAACATTCAGTGAGAATGTAGTTTAGGTAGGATAGTGCAAAGGTGGTATGGTTACAAGAGTTATAGATATAACAGTTGCAGGCATTTCACAGTTTCTTCTTTACAATGTCCAATACATTTTCACTCCCGTTCAGTATTCTTCTCTTAAACTCCCACTAAGCTCCCCCTCAACCATAGACAACTGAACTGAACAGAACTAAACTCTCATCGACTGAACTCAGTCCTGCCTTTTATATCTACTCCTTCCCTGGCAGACCCTCCGTCATAGTCAGTCCAAACTATGTTTGGCTGTCAGGAAAATAAGGGCCTGAACAGACAGGCCAAAATAAAGCTGCTTCAGGTCACTTTGGAGGTATGCTGTTTAAATGGCCTGTTACAGACTGCCAAAATAAAGCTGCTTTGGGTCTCTTTGGAGGTATGCTATTTAAATGACGCATGGGTCCCAAGAGTCCGGAGGTCGCGCCAAAGCCACACTCCATTCCTAAGCACTGGAGGGCAGCTTTGGTGCAGCTTCCGGATTCTTAGGATGCATGCATCATTTAAACAGCATACCTCCAAAGAGACCCAAAGCAGCTTTATTTTGGCAGTCTGTAACAGGCCAATGACACACAACTCTTAAGAGGCCAGAAGCTGTGCCAAAACTGCACTCCAGTCCTTAGGATTGGAGTGCAGCTTTGGCGTGGCTTTCAGACTTTTAGGATGCATGCATCATTTAAACAGTACCTCCAAAATGACCCGAAGCAGCTTTATTTTGGCCTGTCTGTTCAGGCCCTAGGTCTGCCCAGTGTGTCCATCTTCTTCCCACAACCTCAATTGATTGGTATGGAAGTTGACCCTGGCGCCACTATGCACAAGTGCATTGAAGGCTTTAATCTTCTTGATTGGCCCGTAGAATCCCCTTACATATTAACAGTAGTCTGAGCAATTTCAAAAGCATTATAATTGCCACTGCACTTTCTTGTCTGCTTTAGTTGTGCTGCCTGGCTTGATGCCTGATCTCCCTGGGGAACTTCTTTGAGTATGTATGCCCAGTAAACTTGTTCAGTTAATCTGGCCAGCAATCATCTTGAAATGGAGGGCTGGAGAAATGAAGGACTGGCTGCTGGACAGCAGGGAAAAATTATGGCAGCCGCATAATACTGGGAAATCTGCACTCAATGTATAAACCTGTTTTGTAGAGAAAATCTATTTCAGAAGCTTGATGCCCCCTTACTTAAGTAGCACTGCCGCAAATGTATTTCATATGCATATAAAGGCAGGAGTATAGAATTAGTAGCCTTCACAATCCCCTTCATTGGTCATGCCAGCTTGGGTTGATGGCAGTTGAACTCCATCTGCTTCTGAATAACATGTTCCCCACTCCTTTCTTAAGGGGGCTAACATTATGGGCTTATTGGGCTTGTCTTGCACAAATTCCCAGTTAGTAAACACAACCGAAGTTGGTAAATAGTTTCTAGTTTTTTAAATAAAAATGCAACTCCATGTCTAATCTAAATTTAAGCCTATATGCCACAGTCCTACAAAATATGGTTTTGTCACCGCATATAATATATATACAGGCAAGCCTATACAAACATACAGGCCTATTCCATTTGAGACATGGACTCATTTTCTCTTTGCAACAGCAACAGTTTTTGTAGCCTGCTTTAGAATGTGATGATCCCAGTCTGCATGTCTCAATAAGAGACCCCAAAATATGGTATAGGCCTCCAGCTATTATGAAGCATCTGTACCACCCAGAGAGTACAAGATGACCTAGCATTGTGTCTGGCCTGTCCCAAATGCAAAATCTTTTTTTGTTGGAAGATGCTCTTGGTGGGAATGTGCAAGTTGCCAATGTGTGCAGAAATGAATAAAGAAATGGGATATGCACCTGACTTCCAAAGTTTCAAATTGACTTTTGGCTTTACATCCTATATCCAGATTTCCAGATGAGTGTCTTCCAAAACCTAATTTGAAATTTTGGAAGTTGGGTGCATATCACATTTCTTTATTCATTTATGCATGAATCCAGCACCTCACAGGTAATCATGAACTTCATCTGTGTATGAAAATAACAAAGCAGTGGAGAAAGAAGTATTGCATATTTTGCTATTATTCATAGGAGGGATTCCTGCTTTTCTGTCCATGTTTGTTTCAGTCTGAAAGAACATCTTGTTTTATACTCTTGACCTCCCCCCAAAAGCAAACATAACTTGATTTGCCCACAAACCAGCTATTTATCTGAGTCAAGGAGGGGGATGCTCTGGCTCTAAGCTCTCTTTTTGTTTAAATATTTCCCCAAGTGATTAGGCAAATGTTTTTCAGTATAACAGATGCTGAATGTATAGTGCTTTGTGGCAAGGCCTTGTCTGTTCCTTCTGGCATTCAGGCATTATGCCATGACTTGTAATAACAAACAGGGATGGTGGTTACATAGACACTTGTGTTTCTCTGTTTTATGGCAGATGCTTTAATTTTGCTTAGATTTGCCCAGATGCATTTTTAACTGATGTATACTGCACTGGATAGAGCATTTAAAAATGTAAAGAAATCTTGTAATACCTTTAAGATTATCTGAGAAAAAACAATTTTTAGCATTTACTTTTTCTCAGTCTCAAAGGTACTACAAGATTTCTTGTTACCTTCCTATGCTGAAATAGATTATCATAGTGACTGTATCTTTGAATACTACTGGATAGCATTGTTGTTGTGTTTTTCATAAGTTTTTCTGACTTATGGTGACCCTATTATGGGGTTTTCTTGACAATATTTATTCCGACGGGGTTTGCCTTTGCATTCCTTTGAGGCTGAGAGAGTGTGAATTGCCCACAATCACTCAGTGAGTATACATGGCTGAGCGGGGGTTCAAACCTTGGTTTCTGGAGTCATAGTCCAACACTCAAACCACTACACCACACATTGGGTCTCACTAAATAGTGTATATTGGGTTCAGTATGGAAGACTTGGCTATAAGTCAGTGTTATTGTGACAGGCTTCCTGTTGTTTCACTATGTGAATCAGTTTTAACCATATGTTTTTATTGTTACATACATATATACATTCATTCCTGTAAGATGCAAGTATACATTGATCCCCCCCCCCCATATGTTATCCTTGTATTGGCTTAGGGTTACTCAGCAAGCATCATGACTGAGTAGGGATTTGAACCTAGCTGCTATTGCTACTACAGATACGTTGTATGTTTTCAGAAGGATAAATAAGAGAAATAAATTCTGACTTTTAATACTGAACAATTGCCTCTGGTCCCTATCAGGGAAGGGTGAAGATGGCATCCATTCTCATTCTTCCTTTGCAAATTGACACTAGGAATTGGGACCATTATGGATCTCACAGGTCCGGCCATAACAGCTTGATGTATCTATGGCTGATGTGTGGGATTTGAGCGGCTGCAGGTCCAGATGTTTATCTTCCACGTGATGCTGATGTTTACTGAAAATCACACGTGGCTAAAAAGCATAGGAGGCTGCATGGAAATAGACTTGTTGTTGCCTGTGGATTTCTTAAGGTGTGGTGTCTCTTAAAACACAGTTTTTTAGGACTTAGGGACTATTTGTATTGCTCTTAATAATATGGGACCTTTTAAGTTAAAAGATGGGGCTTACAGAGAAAGAAGATGATGAGTTAAGCCAATCTAGTTGTACGCTATAACCTAGTCTTTCGTCTTGTATGTTTGGTTCTGAATATCTGTAAATACACATGCTACATATTTAGTTTATTGACATACTGTACCACCTTCCTTCCAATATTGGGTTCAAGGTGACACACAACATAGAATAAAACTAAAATGAGGTTTACCATGAACCAATGTTCTCGTATCCCCTCTTCTTTTGTGGAGAAATAAGGTTTCCAATTTCAGGGAAAGACAGGCAGATTTTAGAACAGTGTGTTATATATAATAAAATGCATGCTATTATAGGCTGGCCCCTCCCTGTTCTCCTTCTCCAGGCAAACAAAGACATTTTTATTTAAGCTGGCTTTCAGCAATTGACTGTCTGATGAGGAAGGAACTTTTAGCAGACTGGTGCCTTGCTTTTTTTCTTCTTGATATGTTTTAAACATGCTTTTAAATTCTGTCTGGTTTTAGTATTAGGATTTAGGTCTGTTCTGACATTATACAAGTTTCATTAGAGTCTTGTGAGAAAGGCCAGATAAAGTCAAAGAAATTATAAATAAATAAGTATACTGTACAAATTAAGTCAATTTGTTTGTTAGTATAAATTCAACCTAGACAGTGAAGAAATAGAAGTAATAAAAGAGTTCTCATACCTGGCATCAAACACTGATAAAAATGGGGACTACAGTGAGAAAATCAGAAGAAGATTAAGAATAGGGAAGGTGGCTATGAAAGAACTAGGAAAGATTCTAAAATGCACAGATATACAATTGAACACAAAGGTTAGAATCATAAAAGCCATTGTTTTCTTTATGATCATGTATGAATGTGAGAGCTGGACAGTGAAGAAACAAGATAGGAAGAAGATCAATTCATTTGAGATGGGGTGCTGGAGCAGAGTGCTGTGGATCCCATGGACAGCCAGAAAGACAAACAAATGGGCCCTTGAACATGATCCCAGGCTTTCAGTTGCCTCTCCGGAGACAGCTAAAGGCCCAGGACAGCGGCGAAGAGGAGGAACAGGCACACATAGGGTTGCCATAACCCGGTTGCAACCGGGTTTTTCCCGGTTTTGGAGGCACCTGCCCGGTCACGGCACAGGTGCCGCCAAAAACTGGGAAAAGCCCGGTTGCAGCGGGGTTGCAGGGCAATCCTGGGGCCTCGCTGGCCTCCTCCTCCTCCACCGCGCATGGCCGTGCGGAGGAAAAGGAGGGCAGCGAGGCCTGGGGCGGAGGAGGCTGCAGGGAGGCGGCGCCTCTTGGGCGCAGCTGTGCCAACCTCCCCGCCTCCCTGCAGCCTCCTCCCTCTTTCCTGGCCTCCGTGGGGGTCGGGAAAGAGGCGAGGCCGCGGCGATCGCCGCCGGGCTCCCCGCCTCCTTCCTGGTCCCTGCGGGGGCCGGGAACAAGGCGAGGCCCCGATCCTGGCCTCCGATCACGGCGGGGCCCGGGGCCCAGGCGGGGAGGGAAAGCCTCCTTAAGTGGAGCCTTTCCCTCGCCGCTTGGCCTCCGCTCCCCGCCGCGATCGCGAGGGAAATGTAGGACAGAATTTTCAAATGTAGGACACATTTTGTGTGTCCTACATTTGAAAATTCTGTCCTACATTTTTCCCGGTTTGGAGGTCCGGCGCTATGGCAACCCTAGGCACACATCTGTTCCTCCTCTGCATGCCCTCAAAAATAGTTTTATGTGCCATCTTGGCACACATGCCATAGGTTCGTCATCATGGCTATAAATGGATAGACTCCTATTAGGTCACAGGTATGAATTTGCAGGAATTAAGCAGAGCAGTGGAGGACAGCAAGTGGTTTAAACTTTTCATCTCTCTATGCTGAGTGTGTGTGTGGTGTGTTTGTGTAAGAGATAGAGATCCACCAGCCAGTATTGGAGTGGCCACTGAATCTGAAAAATGTTGCGTATCCCAGATGTAAAGGTATTGTTGGCAAAAGATTTCCAAATTTTGATCATTGTATTGAGACTCATTGAGGGACCTTTGTTTCCTCCTTTTGTTTAGTTTTCCTACAATAGTGGTTTCTGTTTAGGGCAGTCATGAGTAACATGTGGTTCAAGATGCTGTTAGACTGCTACTTCCTTCATCCCTTACTATTGGTCTTGCTGTCTGGGGTTGATGGGAGCTGTGCTTCAGTGTCTACAGGGCCACACATTACCTGCTCCTAGCTTAAATCAGTTGCTTGTTTCTCTTGTACTGCCAAGAATTATCACTCCTTTTGACCTTTCTTTTTGAGCTGCTAGCGGAGGTTTTAATCTGGAAGTCTGTCTGTGCAAACAGAAGTGGGGTGAATCTTAACAGCTTACACCTGGTTCATGAAATAGTTTTTTTATGAATCCTTTCTTCTACCTGAATATACCTTCTGCCTATTGTTAGTTCATATTTCTCGTCTGGCCTGCCATTTATCCGTATCACTCACTTTGATGTTCTTTCCATAGTAAAACAAAACAGTGGAATTTGGCGTTTCAGGCTGTACAAAAAACATTGTTTTATTTTAATTGTTTAATTGCTTAAATTTTCTTTCATTTAGTTTTTAGGGACGTTGTTAACCATCTTGAGCACAATGTTTATAGTGGAAAAGTGAGATTTTAAAATATAATCATAAATAAATAAATAATCCTGAATGCAGAATTTGTAGAATTGTTTTGATTTTGGATCTAGGTTTCTTAGCACAGAGCTTCCTTTGCTGCAAAGTGAAGCATTGTGTCTGTGCTATGGTTGCCCCTCTTGTTATATTATAAGTGGTACAAAGTCTTCATTGTAGTGGGCAGTGTTCGCCTGACTGCCTCACTCAATAACACTGGGAATGTTCTCAATCTTGTTCTCAAGCCCTTACAGGCTTGGTTGCTGTTCATGATGCCTTCTGGCACTTGCGTGAAATTGCAAGGAGTGGGTGGGTAGCTCCCCTGAAACCCCACTGCTAAACTATTCTCTGGCTCATCAGAAATGTTCATTTGGTTATTGCCTCAAGTCATAAAGATGGCTTTGCTTCTCCTTAACATTCTCTAGCCAAGGACACCCCAGGAAAAGTGAAGGAGACTGAGGCACTGGTTGAAGAAGTAGTCTTCTAGTCAGGGAGACAGTTTGGCTCCACTCCTCCCTTCTTTGACTGTAAAAGTCAATGTGGAATGAAGCATGTTGAACTACTAGCCTGAAAAGCTCCTCAGCTATATTGCAGTTCAGTTGCCTCTCCCTTCTCAGAGAGAGAGAGTGTGTGTGTGTGGTGTGTTAGGGGTTGAGGGACAGAGCAAGGTAGTAGGTCTTGTAGGGTGGGTTGGGAGGCCTGATAGGTTAAACCTGGTCTATGGGCCAGAAGGTCCCTGTTCCTGTTCTGAAGTATTGTGGGCACTGCATACAGAGAGGTCCTCTCACTTCAGGCTCCCTTGAGATAGTGATTGGCTAGTCAGGTCAGACAAAATGTATGGATCTTTGGCCTTGTGTGAAATTGCAAACTGAACAGTGATCTGTTTCGTTTGTACTATTTCACCTTCTTGGACGAGGTTACTTCTTATGTCTTGAAAAGGGAAGGGATATGTGTTTATGGGTGTGAGTCTCTTAAGCATATGTATTTAAGGTGTCCATGAAGTGTTCTAAATGTTCTGAATTTGTGTTTTGTTCCTTGCTTTCCCTGTAGCTAAAGACTTGAGAATACTGGCATAATGCCACTGTGTCATTGTGCAGTACAACACAGTGAATCAGACATGGAAGGATGTCGTTTTTCACTCGCTGGAGGGCTGAGGGTGTATCTCCACTGGAAGGGTGAGGAAGAGGAACAGTATCAGACCTACATGCAAGGGACTCTTTGTGCTGAAGAAATCTGCATTGATATTTCACAGAAAATCGGTAAGCAGCCTTCAGGTTTCAGATTATCTAAATATCTAATTGTGGCAAATATATAACTCTTGTATCAGAAGCAGGGAACCAGGTATGCTGAGAGTCTGGCCAGAGAATGTACAGTAGATCTGTCAGAGAAGCTGAATGAATTATCTGTATCTGTTTTTGTGATGTAAAGGTAGAAGGAAATACCTCAACTGACATTTGCAGAAAAAGAGTTAAACTGAAGCAAATAATAGTGATGAGATTACATTCTAGGCTTTATTGCCAAATTAAAAGTTAAGAAGACATTGGGACCAGATGTTGATTTCACAACTAAAATGCGAAGTCTCTGATCTTCCTAAACATGTCTTTTTTGCCTCTAATGTTAGTATCCATATTTGAGGATAGGGAACTGATGTTTTTAATAACAGGATTCAGGCCAGGAAGGAAGAAATAACAGGACACAGAATTCTGTGTACATTTCTTGTTGTTGTTTCTGCTGCATCTGCAAAGAGGCACTGTAGAAACTAGAAAAGATGCAGAAAAGATCAAGGCAAATGATCAGAAGACTGATAAAGCAAGGACACAGCATTTGGGACAATTGAGTTTAGGGGGAAAGACTACTAGGGAAAACATGATAGATGTGTATAAAAGTATGCTCGGAGTGGAGAAAGTCAATGAGAGCTTGTTCTTTATGATTGTGGAATCTCACCCAGTTCATCTCATCCATTTGTTGGTCATCCAGTGAGACTGAATGGTGGGAAATTCAGGCAGACAAAAGGAAATGCTTCATATAGTTCATAGTTAACCTATGATATTCACATCACAGGAGAGCATGATGGTTACCAAAGTAAATGGCTTTTCAAAAATATTTGTTAGAAAAATACATGAAGGGGTATGACTGGCTGATCATCATTTTGACTCAAGATGGGAAGTGAAATGCCTCTGTATACCAGTTGCAATATATCCTGCTTGCAACTTAGCACATTCATTTGGTTAGGGAATATGGGAAGCAGAATGCTTTCTTGGATGGGCCTTTTATCAGATCCAAAGGGGTTTTTCTTATGTTTTGAGGGAAATCTAAGGGGGAAATGTTATCTTTCTTCTTTTCTCAATAGCCTTATTGTTTTCCACAGGTATTACGCCAATCTGCTATAGCTTGTTTGCCCTTTATGATCCCCAGGACCAAATTTGGTTTCCTCCTAATCATGTGTTTGAAGTTGATAGTGGCATCAAGTTGCTCCTGCATTTTCGAATGAGGTGAGAACATCGTCTAGATCTTCAAATGTTGTACTTTTATTTCATGAAGTTTCGAATTTAGAATCTCATGGCAGAATTAACAATTCTAACGTGTATGTGTAGAGGATATTGGAGAATCTGTGTGATTGGAATCTCTTTTCTCTTGAACTGACTTGATGTTGTGCATAAAAAGCAATTATTACCTAATATTAATTGGTTGAAACTTAAAAACCACCACAGAATAAAAGGAGGTGAATTCTTCCTTTTCTGTGGTTTGGGTTATATTCAGTGTTCAGGCAGCATAATTTAATTCTTTCTCTCATGCATTTAAAAGGGGCCCAATTGTTACCTAACACAGAGACCTAAATTCTATCTTTCTGTTACATCTTTGCTCGTATTGGCCAGAGTACTTCTGTTCTGCAGGGATTAGGTGGCATATAACTTCTTGTGGATTATTTGTTTGTGGGTCCCCCTCCCCCTTTTATTCTTAAGATATATCCCTACCTTTAATGGGACTATAACCCACCCACCCATTCATAGGGTCTATTGGCATGAGAGGACTGTGGATTCATTGGATTCACAGCCTCTCATGCAATACCCATTGTACATCTCTGGAACACCAATATCAAAACTATGATATCAGAAACAAGTATCACAGAAGCTTCCGGGAAAGTGTGACCACATTTTCCTCTTCAAGGGCAGACTTTTCTTACTTTCTGTCCATCAAAGGAGAGATCTAGAGATCTCATGGCCCTGAAATGCCCTCCCAGAAACCATAGGATCACAGCCTAATTAGGTCTTTTATTTTACAGATCTTAGCCATACTCCATACATCTGTGTTCTTTTTGTTATGTGCCTTCATGTTGACTCCGTCTTATGATAACCTTATCCTACGGTTTTCAGGGCAGGAATCTGAGGCTGAGAGAGTGACGTGTCCAGTGTCCAATGGGTTCCCGTATCAGAGTGGGAATTTCAACCCAGATCTCTTAAGAATCCTAGTCCAACTACTCAAACCATCACTCTATCTCTCCTCTATATTCCTATAAATTTTTTTTGCGTTTCTAACTTTCCTGTAGTTTTGTTTTAAAATTACCTTAGATTTGGTGTGTGCCAGTAGATTAAAGATAGGTTTTAAAGTGGTGGGAAGATGACAAGAGGACCATGTGGTAAAAATCAGTTTCTTTCTTTAAAATTAGCCCAAAAGGAATAAATTACTAGAATTTGCGTTCTAGTCATTTCTAAGGTGAAACTATCACAAGGTTTTCTTGGCAAGATTGGTTCAGAGGTTCAGTTTGCCATTGCTTTGCCCTGAGGCTGAGAGCATGTGACTTGCCTAAGGTCACTCAGTGAGTTTTACCAGTTCTCAAATAGTAAATTTTTATTCAGATGAGATACACTGGCCACTGCTTGCAAATATATCCAATGTTCAAGCAGATTAATTATATAGGCCCTGATTAGTTAAATAAATTAAACTCACTGCATAGACTTGAACCTGCCAGGGTTTATTCTAAGCAACTTTTCTACTACACGAGAAGCCAAAAGAGCCAGCACCAAAGAGAGGCTTCTCCCAGATCTGCCTGTCACGATGTGTTGCTTTGCATGACCATGCTGTGCATCGTAGAAAATGTCAGAGACAACCTCACCAGTACATATATTAGTCCTTTCAGGCATGACAGCCTTGTAATCTGAACCAGAATTGACAAAATGTGTGCTAGTTATCATTCTTTGGTGAGAAAACTTATCTCCCCCACTTCAAACCTGTCTTCTAGTATCTCCAGTCTAGTTTTCAGCCAAGCTTTTCCAATGAGAAAATACCTAATTTTGGGTTAGAAGTTAGACATTATTAGTGGTGTCTTTTAAAAAAAATTATTTGGATGTAACTTCATGGGCTATGGTACTCAAGTTAGAAACTCTGGTTGACCTAAGCCTATTCAAATCTTTCTACACCAAACCACAAATCAGCTTGAAAACTCATTCATTTTGCAGAAGTTTATCTCATATGCATAGCATTTATACTGTGTTCCTAAGGTGGAAGAGAATTTGTGAGGTACAGGGACAATTCATATGTACCTGATGGAACTGTGAATTCAGATTCAGATTTTGGAACCTGCTTGGCATCAGCATGGCACTAACCAAAAAAATTGGAGTGCCAGATGAGACTGTCTGAAGGCAGGGGTAGACAACATGTAGCCTGCCAGTAACACACTCCTCAGCCATTTGTGCTGAAGCTGTTTGGTAGTCTAAAGTGAGGCAAGTAATTTTCATGGATGTTTAGAATTAAGAGATATAAAGAATTTTTGATCATTTAGCTGTTTTGTGGTAGAGCAACTGCTTCATAGAGTGTGGGACCATGGATTTAATCTGAATGCTAACACTGCAAAAACCAGAACGCCACTTATTGAAGGTTACCACTGACTTCTTGGGGGTTCAGAGGAAAGATCACAGGTTTCAAAAGGAATTTAGGAGTGTTGCATTGCTGTTTGTATCTTTACGCCACAGCTTCCCTTGCTGAGCCTTGTGGGTATGTTTTTGTTATGTTTTGTTTTACAACTTCTGCTTCCAAGCTCCAAAATCCTTTTTTTTTAAATTGTGCTTCTGTGTTGAAAGTGAAGTCTTACAGTATGTTAGATTGAGCTACCAAGTACTAAGCAACTCTACCTCTTGATAACATGCTCTGATAAGCAAATAAATTAATTCTGGAAGAATATTTTAATTTGACTACTCGGCACCCTAAAAAGACTTAAAAGTTTATTTTTTATCATTAGTTATCTTCTGATGGAACTTGAGAATAAATCTTTGACTTGACTATAAGTGCTGCTTTGGTTATTATCCAGTGATGAATCTGAAACAATCTTAAAGGTTTTAAAAATCTTAATTTTGTATGGCTCAAGGCTCTTGATTTGGCTATGGATACATGATCAATATACCTCTAGGTATGTGGTGCTCTGTAAAGTGGTTTCTTCCAAGTTTTCATCCACACAAAAAGGGCAAAGAAATTGTTCTTGTGTGCCTTCAGGTTATTTCTACTTTATGGGGATCGTAATGCTGACTTATCATGGAGTTTTCTTGGAAAAATGTGTTGGGGGGGTCTGCCCTTGCCTTCCTCTGAGGCTAAGAGAGTGTGACTTGGCCAAGATCACCCAGTGGGTTTCCATGGCTGAGTGGCAATTCAAAACCTGCTCTCCCAGTGTCCTAGTTCAACACTCAAACCACTCCATCATACTGGCTGTCCTATATACTATCTGTATTTACTTTGCACTAGCAGCTGACATGGTGTAGTGGTTTGAGCACTGAACTATGACCCTGGAGACTGAGGTTCAAATCCCCACTATGCCATGGAAACTCATTGGGTGTTCTTGGACAAGTCACATTTTCTCAGCCTCAGAGGAAGGCAAAGGCAAACCCCTTCGGAACAAACCTTGCCAAGAAACTCTTGTGATAGGTTTGCCTTAGGATTGCCATAAGTTGCAAATGACTTGAAGTTACATGACGGCGACAACAACAAGCTACCATTCTGGCTATCTGTGAATTGAGTGACTGAGGTAAGTAGTTTTGTCATGGGAGGATCATTATCTCATTACTAGCTGGGCTGAGTCATTATGATGTCCTACTTTGGAGACTTAGGGGTTCTGTTATACTGCTATGCAGTCAGTTTTGTCAAGGCCATTATTTCAGAGTGTTTTCTACAGTTAATGAGGGTATTTGGCAGTTTGCACTTACTTCTGGATCTAGACAGTGGCAGAACTGTGGTCCATGAAGCACATAGAGGGAATATTGGACACCATTGAAGGCTAATGTTCACCCACGTTGTTTTTAGACTGCATAGTTACAGTCGGTGGAATTGTGTTGAGAACTGTTTAGGGCTAAAATGCTCACCTACCAAATGTTATGCAGGTTAGAATAACCTATTTTCCTATGATTGGCCTTTCTACAAGAACACTTTTTTCTCAAATGTTTCTCCCTCTCCTTCCTTTGCCAATCAAGGTCTGCATCTATCTTGCTCTGTCTTCTGTCATTATGTGAGGCCAAGTAAATCTTGGCAAGCAGAAGACCTTTCTTTAAATTTAAATGATGGTGCTGGCCCATGCAATGGGTCAGTTTTGTATATGTGCAAGGAGAGTGGGAAGGATGCTTAGCAGTAGAGAAAATCTGCTTCAGTTTGGTGGCTTGTGGTAAACTCTGGTTGAGCTTGGACTATTGGCTCAGCTTGTCTGTTTTGCCAAATAAAGATGGCCAGAATTTACTGGTTTAGCATCAGGACAGTTACCAATTTGTTAAATACATTTTTAATGGCTAAATTATTATTATTATTATTATTATTATTATTATTATTATTCCACCTCTCCCATTCGGGTCTTGAGTTCAGGTTTCCTAGTAATTAAATTTTTGAAGAATATCAGATTTCCAAACATTTTGAATATATTCTACATACACATTTCTCAAATGAAATAGTCTTTTTTTTCTTTTTTGGTTTGTGTTTGGACGTGGCCCTCTTACTCCTTTGCTGTCAACAGGCATTAATTATGGTTAGTTTATAGGTCTACTATGAGGTGATGGTAGGGTAATAAGCATTCCTAACATTTTGAGTATGCAAAGGGATCTTGCAGCACCTTTGAAACTAACTAAAAGAGAGAAGTTGGTAGCTTCAGCTTTTGTAGACTTGAGCCTACTTCCTCAAATGCATGCACCTGTACTCAAGAACATAGCAGTCTAGCCATTACAAACTGGTAATGCATTTGAGGAAATAGGCTCACGTCTATGAAACCTCATGCTGCCAACTTCTGTTTTTCAGGCAGGAGATTACCTTCCTACACACTCATAGCGTTGCTATTCCACTTTTACTGCTCTGGCTGCCTCCTGTTGCATTCTGGGGTTTGTAGTTCAGTGAGCCCTAAGAGCTCTCTGGCTGAGAATTCTAAATGCCCTTCCCTAAACAGCAAATCCCAAAATGCAACAGAGGGCAGTTAGAGCAGTAAAAGTGGAATAGCAGCACTGTAAGAGTGTAGTGTAGTAATCTCCTTAGTTTCAAGGTGCTGCAAGATCCCTTTGCTTATTGATTGTCCAGACTAACAGCTGTGTCTTTGAATCCTAACATTTTTGTGCTATGGATCATATGCAAAGCTGAGTAATCAGACCGCAGTAGGGGCCTCCCATGTCACTGCTGGCTAAAAGCCTAGAGTGAGTAATTCAGCAGGCAGTAAGGTGGCAGTGCACTTGTTGAGTCAGTTAGCATCATAAACTACTCGTCTTGCCCATGGCTGCCACTGCTGAGCAGCTGTCTCAGGAGATGTTCCTGCCTCCCAGTCTCTAATTCTCATTGCTCACTATAAATTCCTCGAAGAAAGATATATTTGACAGTGTCTGCCACTAATGAGGTGCTAATGAGGATTTATTTCATGGTAGCTTCTGATTCTGTAGAAAAGTGACTTTAGGCAAGAAAGCAGCAGGTTCTTTCCCCTTCCCCACAAACTGGTGCTAAATGCATTGAATGCATTCTATATTTTCCCTATCCTGAATGTGACAAAGGACATAACATATTTCTGAAATAAAATATTCGGGGTTTTTTCTTTTTCTTTTTTGATTTGTGTTTGGGTGCAACCCAAATTTTCTTGCTGAAAGAATGTATTTCAGAGTCAGTGTTTTGTTTTCTTTTTGTTTGCTCCATGCCATGACAACTATGAGACAAGCTCACTGATCTTGAAAAGAGGTGTGATCTGTGTTTAGCCCATCTTTCCTTGCACATTTGTCAATGCTTTACCAAAGGCCAGAGAGTATTTACATGGACTGTTCCTTTGTTTAGCTACATGGCTTTAGAATGCAGGAACTGACTTCTTTATGAAAGAAATACGTGGCTGTATTATTAACTTGCAGTAACTGGCTTGTTATTACTGTCTGGTTTAAGCAAGGCTTAGAGGGCTGCGGGAATACCCTTACCCATCTGCTCACTTGAAGCTTACCCATAAAGGCACTCTTAGCATTTGCTGCAGCATCAGGACTACTAGAAGATTGAGTCACTAGCATTCATCACTTGCCAACCCCCAAAAAATCAATAGATGGCATTTTGCCATCTATATCACAGGAATAATAGTGAGGCTGGCTGGACACCTATCAAAGAAAATGTTTTTCCATTGCTTGTTGAACAGGCAGGCCCAGCTCCATCAGGGCTAGCCTGAAGAAAGAGAGGCCTCCCTCCATGATAACTGTCATCCTTCAGCCTGCGAGGGAGTGAACAGGCAGGCCCAGCTCCATCAGGGCTATCCTGAAGAAAGAGAGCCCTCCCTCCATGATAACTCATCCTTTGGCCTGCGAGGGAATGAACAGGCAGGCCCAGCTCCATCAGGGCTAGCCTGAGCCCTCCCTCCAGTCCATCTGCCTTGGTCCAGGCCTCAGAGGGAGAGAATAACCACTGGACCTCACCCCCTTTCTCTCCATCATTCCCTTCTCCTTTTGTGTCATGTCTTTTAGATTGTAAGCCTAAGGGCAGGGAACCGTCTAATTAAAAATAATAATTGTTAAGGCGCTCTGATAGCCTTTAGGGCTGAATATAAATACCATAAATAAATAAAAATAATAATAAATAAAATAAATGCTTCACACTCAGTCAATCTCACTGAGCAAGGCCTTTTGGAAAAGTCAAAACGTGGACACATAATTCAGGCATTGCTCTGCTTGTATGTACTGCTAGGGTAGCTTTGATCATACCTATTATGAATCTGAATCCAACTGTTTGGGGAAGTAGCCTGGCAAAGTCCTGATGCTATTTATTGCGAATAGTTACAACAGTGATCAGTGTAGCATCACTAACAGTTAATGTTCACACAGCCATTATTTCAGTAATTGTTACAATGCTTGAATCTCACATGTTGGAGATGATACTCTATGTCTAATAATGGCTTGCCTAAAACTTGGTGAATTCATAGCTGAACCCATCTGAGTCATGCACTTCATCACTGTGCTAAATAAGCTCTCATGAGATTGTTTTATGATCACCAGTTTTAAGCTATTAACAGCAGAAATGTGTGATGCGTATTTTTTAGGTAGGTTGAGAAAAGTGGCAGTATCAATTACCAAGCTACAACTATGGCCAGTTAAAGTTGCTAAAGTTTGCTTGGTCCCTTTTATTTTTAATGCTGGCATCTTTTTGGACTCTTAAGGGCTCTTTGCCTTTATACTTTTCTAGAAGTGTCTGAAGTGGCTCATCATCTTTTGATGGTGCCTCCTTTAGCTCTCAGCAGCTGCTGCTAACTATCTGAGCTAACTCGTAGCCTGAATGACCATTATTTTCACTGTGCTTATAACAAAGTTTGTGGGCCACCTTAATATTACATCCAAACACAAATAAGAAAACTGGAAATGGTTTCAAAGCAATATTTTGTTGATATATCTTACTTCTTTTGATATAGCTTTGAATATAATAAATACTCTTCAAGCTAGAACAGTTTGTCACAATTCTTGCATCTGGTTTGCCTATCTGATCTTCCTAAGATGAATGTGAGTATGCTTTACCAATGTGACTTGTGCAGATTGTTACTTGTTTGGAGTTACTATTCCTTCATCACTGTATTGGAACCATTGTACTAATTGTAATATTATCATTCATTCAGGTATTATTTCCGAAACTGGCTTGGGACAAATGACAAGGAGCCAGCTGTATATCGCAGTACTCCTCGCTCAAATGACTCCGAGGACAAGCCACAGAGGGGTGAACAAGGCAGTGCCTTACTGGATAAATCATCATTTGAGTACCTCTTTGAGCAAGTATGAAGATTTGTTGATAATTGTTCTGTTCAAGTCAAGTTTGCTATGAATGTAGCACCATGTCTTTTCTCCTCTCTCCCTTTTTCCTTCCTTCCCTTCTTCCCTGGCGACTTGAATTCCTTGGACTACTCCAAATGACTGTGGCAACATTAAGTAGCTCTTTAATAGGGTTCTGAAGCCATAAAGGCCAACCCTGCATTGGGAAAAGGTGCTATCTGTATCTTGGCTCCCTTCTGATTAACTTAAGTGATCCAGACCACAGTGTGTCTCAAACACTGAAGAGGTGTGCTGCAATGAAGTGCTCACAGAGTAAAGAACTGTACAGCATCTGGCATTTGAAGCCTAGATACCAGATCAAGCTCAATTATAAACAGTAGTTCAGGCATATGGAATCAGAAAGCAGATAGTAAGATAAGGTGACCAGATAAGAAGCAGTAATAAAGTTAACCATGGAATTTGTTGCCGAGTTTTACAGAAAATAAGTCACCACAAGAGATATAATTAAACAGGGTTTGTCAAGACATGGTTGGAGGACTTGTTTGGTGCTAGAAGATGACCATCAGCTGATGGTCATAGTTTATGTCCCCTCCCCTCCTGCATGTGGTTCATACAGCCCTATTTCCGTGACTTAGATATTTAACTTGTGAGAATGCCAAGTAATCTAACCTTCCACAGAAAAAGGAAAGGTACTCTCTCCAAGTTACTAGAGACTCTAATTTCCTTTTATTCTCATTCAGAGCCTAATTGTGAGCAAAATCCATTCTGAGACCTTCTAGTTTGGAAATGTACTTTCCTCAACATTACCTTTGGTTATTTTTTTCCAGGGGAAATATGACTTCATTAATGATGTTGCCTCTTTAAAAGACCTCCGGACAGAACAGGAGATTCACCAGTTTAAAAATGAGAGTCTTGGAATGGCTGTCCTCCACCTCTGTCACATTGCCCTCAAGAAGGGCATTTCCCTTGAAGAAGTGGCACAGAGAACCAGGTGATTACCAGAGTGATGGTCGAAGTTGCGTGAATACTGTGCTTCCCAACTAGCAAAGCTAAAGTTATTTTTGAGACAGTTGCAGGTCCTATTCATGGTGAAAGTGTCACGTGTGTACCAATTTAACAGATAGCCTTGTTCCGCTGTCTGAAGTTGCACTTCAGTAGGGAAAGTTGAAGAAGTATTTTCCATTGTGCCTTATATGGTAGAATATTTTGTTTTCCCAGCCTGTTATATGTAGTCATTCTAAATGTACATCTAAGCTGTAGAACTAATGCAGTTGAAACAACTTTAACTGCCATGACACCATCCTACAAGAATCCTGGGATTTGTAGTGTTTGGGAGCACTAATTCTTTTTGGTAAAGAAGGCTAAAGACCTTGTAAAAATACAAATTCCAGGATTCCATGGGGTGCAACTACAGTACACAAGTGGTGTCAAATTGCATTATTTCAACAATGAAGATCCACCTTTTTTTTTAAAAAAAAAATTAAGAGCTGCTTGCCAGGTTTGGAGTAAGGCTTCATCTAATCCAGTTACCTGTTTCCAGCACTGGTTCACTAGGATGAAAGCCCACAAGCAAGATTAAGGACAGCAGTCCTTCTTGTTGTTTATCTCCAGCAATTGGTACTTGAAGATAAACTGCCACTGAACCATGATATTTAGCTGTCATGGATAGCCTTGCTAGAATTATTTTAGTATGAGGAGGATTTCAAGTACGTAGTGAGTGCACTGCAAGGAACTGCAGCAAATCATAGGTCCCCATTGCATGTCCCAGACTGTATCTTCCCATAACCCTTTATGTACACTCATTAATCAGCTGTTGTGTGAAGTGGCTTTTAGATTTCCTAGCTTAAGCAATTTAGAAGAGAATTAAAATCATTGTCGATATATTGCCAACATGATCCAAATGAAGTTGTGGCTACCCAAGTTTTCGGCATTACTCAGTTCTTTGTAGCTATTAGATGCTTTCAAAGAGCTGATTGGAGAATATACACCATTGGACTGTAATAGAATTTTCTACCATATAGGCCTAGCTTTGTAAAGCATTTGTCTAGATTCCAGAAATGCAGTTTAATGGTTGGAATAAATCATACTTGGTGTTAGCAGCAATATTGTTCCAAACACTTAAAAGATTACTATCTTGGTATCTCACTGATGTAAAATTTAGGAGGCATGGTTTCAGCTTTGTCACTGTATAGTGTAAGGAAAGGGGCAGAGCACATATTTTGCTTGCAGAAAATCCCAGTTTTAGTCCCTGGCATCTCCAGTTAAAGGATCTTGAATGCGAAAGCTAGAAAAGATCTCCTAATAAAATTTGGATTGTGTTATCATGTGTCCTTGACCATATGTTTTTATGCACATGTTTATCAGTACATGTGGCTTAATTGACACAAAACTGGAAAGATTTTGGAGTGAGGCATAGCATGCACATGTCTAGATGCAGTACCGAATTTCTAACTGGCTCTATGCATTCTTTGTAGCTTCAAGGAGTGCATTCCACGGTCCTTTTGCCGTCAGATTCAGCAGAACAATTACCTGATAAAGTTACGCATGAGGAATGTTTTCAAGAAGTTCTTGCAGCGCTTCCAGCGGCATACAGTGAGCACTGGCAAACTGACAGAGCAAGACATCATGCACAAGTACCTGGCCACCTTGGAGAACTTGGCCCCACGTTTTGGGACTGAGCTGTTCCCAGTTCTCTCTTTGGAAACAGTTTCTGAGGGTGAGAAGGTGCCACTTTACATCAATGGTGGCCATACTCACCTGGAGAACTCTCACACGTCTCTTCCCAGTGACAGGCCCGCAACTCATGAGGTCCTGATCACAGGCACTGATGGCATTCAGTGGAGGCCCATCTCTCCTGAGGTAGGATCATTTGTGAGTTCATTGTTATCTTTTTCTAATTATCATTACCAAGATCTTCATTCCTGGACATTGGAGCGCCCAACCCAGTCCAGACCTGCACATATACATGGTTTTAAACATGTTTTATTTCATTTTAAGATGTTTTGTTTTAACTTGGCAGGTTGTGTTATATGCTTGGTCCATTTTTAATACTTGTAACATTTTAAATGGTTTTAACCTGTTAAAATTGATTTTATTGTATCCCCCCATCCCCCATGTTCCTTAGCTCTAGGGTGGACCATCTGTCGGGGATGATTTGATTTGGATTTCCTGCATGGCAGGGGGTTGGACTAGATGGCCCTTGCGGTCTCTTCCAACTCTATTATTCTGTGATTCTATGATATAAATACTGAGATAAATATTATTATTTTTTCAGGGGACAGGGGTAATGCCTGTTAACTAAACAATTTGCTCCTTCCTAATCCAGCCAACCATTTTTTCATTTTTTTTCCATTTTGTTTAGTTCTTGATTTTGTTCTTCATGTTAAATTAAAAACTCCAAATGATCAACACTTAAGCCAAGATGTTAACATAAACTTCAGTTTATTGGTTACTTTTCCATGAACTAGAACAGACTATTTTAAAAAGAATCAAGACAAAATATGTTCAAAACATAGATCTGATCCAGTAAAACTTGACATATACTCATGAGCTACAGCCAGTCATGAGTATATAAATATTTTTACATATTTTGAGTCTGTTTTAGTTAGTTTGCCCTTTTGAAGTGGTGTCCCAGGCCCAAGACTGCATGTTTTAAGTTAAAAGCTATGGATATTGAATTGTGGCTGATGTTGCTAACTAGCTAGAATTTGTTCTTGTGGCTGGTGGCAAAGGAATGTACTGCTATTGACTGAAGAAAAATAACTGGGTAATATGCCTGTGGCTGACTGCTTCTAGTAGGAAGCTGAAGTCTTTAGGTTCGAATCTGATTCCATCTAGCAAATCGAGTGTTACAGCAAGATTTTTTTTCCTGTGAAGTAACCACAGTGCATGCCCTTCCACGTGTTTTTGTAATCTTGATGCCATGCAGTTAATATCAAAGGTGTGCCAGATCATTCTTAGAGCTTAATGTAGAGGCAAGATGCTTGGATATACTGGGTGTTGTCCGTTTAGGATTTTACTCATGACTGGCACAATAGGTTGAACTTGGAATGCAACAGAATCTTTGTCGATGCTGGAACACTGGTGCTGTGTGCTCCCAGGGACCTACTCCCATCAGAGGGTAGACCACAGCAGCTTCAGCCACTGATGCTTTCAGGTTTTCTTCCAAAGAACCCTTAGGTACAGCTCATTACAACAGTCCATCCTTACAGAAATAGCTTGAAAGTCCTAGAACCTATGGTTTGGTGCAGTATCGTGATTAGTGTCAGACCAGAACTGTGGAAACCTGGGTTCGAATATTTACTTAGCCACGAAGCTCACTGAGTGAGTGTCCTAAGATCACAGTGTTTTGGTATAAGTTAACTCAGTGTTGTGAGAATTAAATGGAGGGTGGGACATCACTGCCCTCAACAGTGATGGCATAGGGTTAAAAATGTAATCAAAGCTTTATGTGGTTTTCTTAACATAATTTATTTGGAGGAGGGGTGTGCCATTGCCTTCCTCAGAAGCTGAGAGGATGTGACGTGTGCAAAGTTACCCAGCAAATTTCTGTAGCCAAGCAGAGATTTGAAACTTGATTTCGTCTTCATGGTCTCTGGGCCTTATACATATGGGATGTAATGCACCTGTGCAGTACTGATTCGGAACTTTCAAAGCAGTTAGCTGGTGTTTTTGGCAGTAGCCCCACCCCTCCACACCTCACTATATAAACTCCCTCCGGTGTCCTCACCTCAGTTCTTTTCTGTCTGCCATAGCAGTAGCGTTGATAAGAGCTTTCAGAGCAGGGTACTTCTACTTTTGCTTTTGGTCTTGACTCAGCTTCGTCAACAACTATTCTCCTGGTTTATCCTTCTAATTTTGGTGTTTGGGGCAAAATTTTCTGGATGGCTATGGCTTCAACTTCTTTCAAACAGTGAGTTGAGTGTAGGGGTAAAATGCTGGATAAAGACAACCATTCCAAGTGCCTCCTTTGCCTTGGAGAAAGCCATAGTGTGACCTCATGCTACCATTGCCAGGCCTTTATCCCTCAGTCACAACTCAACTGTGCTGCCAGACTCAAGGTCCTCCCCTGGGAACAAGCCCTCCATGCCTTGATTTTATCGGCTGAGCACGCAGCTTTGTCAATGGCCTTGCCCAAGTCTACCGGGCAAAGTCTCTTGGGTCTTCAGTTTGTATCGCCATGCAACAGTTGACCATGGACTTGCACTCCACTTCCTCTTCTTCCATCCTGAAACCGGCCACATTGAGACAACCATTGGTACCATTGGTCTTGGTTGAGACAGTATTGGAGTCCACCCACCTCCGACACCTAAGCATCTACCAAGAAGAAGAAAATGAAAACTAAGTCTTCCCTTCAGCTTCTCTTCTTGCCCAGAATACCACCTCTGGCTGAGTGGCTTCCCCATCTGGCCTCCCCTCAGCCTCAAGCCATCAAGACCAACACTGTGGCAGGATCCCATGGCTCTCCACTACCTCTGGATCAGGAGCAGACATTGCCGCACTCCATCCAAGAATGATCCCCAACTCTCCAATTGGCCCACCAGGATTGTCAGTCTCTGGCCAAGTGCCGTCGGGACCTGTTTGGTTTCTCCAACATCTCAACCACCATCACGTCATTGTTTCCAAATCCAGAGCCCCTTCAGTACCAGGTGGAAGCTCCCCCATCTCCATGTCATTCACATATCACCGACCACATTATATTCAATGGCGCATACCGTTTGGACAATCCTCCATCTCCAAGATATACCAGGCTCTGTGACTCTGAATGATCTTGTTTTTGGGCTCAGTTGGCCCAATCTCCAGCCCTGGTTTACTGTGACTGGGATCACCAATGATCTCCTCTGTCACCACCTCCTTCAAGAAGACACATGTCTCTCCCAGCTGATGCTGTCAAAACACAACATTGGTCTGCTACCTTCATCTTACAACTCACGTCACCTTACTCTAGCCATCTCTCCTACAGCCGAGCAACTTTGTGGACCAGAGGCTGTGGATGGCCCACTCCCTGCACTTCCATTTTCAGATGGAACCAGTGAAAGACCATGACCCACTACGGTCACAACGATGGCCCTTTGCCTGCCTCCATTCCACCTCTTCCACATTTTCTCAAGGTGGCACATCGCTCCTGGACTAACCCAGCTACCATTCCTTCCACCTCCCGAAGGTTCAATACTGTCTACTGCCTGATTGACATTGGCTGCCAATGGCATATTCACCAGCCAGAATCTAACTCTTGGTTGACATCGCCCAAATGGGCTCATTCCTTAAAATACACACTACTGCCTCCAACAAAGAGGGCAAAAAGTTTAACTCTTTGGGCAAGATGTGCTACTCCACGTCATCCCTCCATTTCCACATGGCCAACTACCTTGCATGCATGGGAGACTATCACCAATTTTTATGGGACAGACTGGCCCCCTTCTTGGACCATTTCCCTGAGGAGGACAGGAGGATCACCACCACCTTCCTCTCAGAGGCCAACTTCCTCGCAGACCAACAAATCATGACTGCTCAACACCTTGCACTCCGCCACCATGCCTGACTTTATTCCTCTGGCCTCTCCCCATAGGCCAGAAATACCAACAAGGCTCTCCCCTTCAATGATACAGGTCTGTTCCACACCACCACAGACAATAAGCTCAAACACACTCATGAAATGCACACTACAGCAGGAAAGTTCGGTTTCCCTCAACCATCCTTCCAACACAGACCCAAATTTGTACAGTTTTATCACCAATTGTCAAACCAAATGCACCATCAGAACAGACTCACCAACCAACCTTCTCAGCCTGATGACCTTATTACCAACAGAGGCCCAAGCAAGGTCCATCACACAAATGACCTCACAACCAGGGTAAATGGTACCTTTGACACCCCATGTACCCCAAACCGTCCTCCATTTTTCTGTCTCTGTTCCTGAAGCTGTCATTGGAGGGTAGACATTTACCTGTATGTTGACTGATGGGACAGTTAGCTCAAATTTACTCCTTTCACAGCTGTAATATTGAAGGTAATGCCGAGGTGAAGACCCAAATGCTAGCTTCTTATCTTTGTCTTGCAGAGATTGCAAACTTTTCCTTCCAGAGGTTATTTGGGGAGGAAGGCGAAGACGAAAGACTACAAGTCCAAGTGGCCCTACCAACCAGCAGAACAGCATGAACCCAAATGGGTGCATTTTTGTGACTTCCAGGAGATCACACACATTGTTATGAAAGACTGCAAAGTCAGCATCCATCGTCAAGATAATAAGTGCTTGGTAGGTGGTGGTTTGTTCCTCTGCTGCATGTATTAATTGGCAGTTATTATCTGGCCTAGTGATACCAGTGTACATGGGCAAGGAAGGAGCTGAGTAAGAGTGATGTATGGCTGTTGTAAATAAATTAAACCTGGTTTTGTGGGAAACAGTGTTAATGGGGCAGTGGGTCAGGGAATGCAATAAAAGGGGGCAAATGGAGATGATGTACTGTAGATATTTAGGATGTGATTACCCTTAGGCTTTTAACCCAGCACCATGAGTCAGGACTAATAGCATGCTTTTTGCATTTGTTTGTCCAGGAGCTGACTTTTTCCTCCTATGATGTTGCCCTCTCCTTAATTTCACTGGTAGATGGTTATTTCAGATTGACAGCTGATTCTAGCCACTATTTGTGTCATGAAGTAGCCCCACCACGCTTGGTTATGAGCATACAGAATGGCATCCATGGACCCATGCAGTAAGTGGCATCTACTTAAGCAGCTAGACTTTCTTTTTTCACATCTGATTTTGGACTAGGTATTTCCACAGATGGTCTGAAATTGTTCTCTCTCTCTCTCTCTCTCTCTCTCTTTAGGGAGGAATTCATTTTGGCTAAACTTAAGCGGGAGAAACAAGAAGATGGCCTTTACATCCTCCGTTGGAGTGTCCTTGACTTCAATAGATTGATCTTGTCAGTTCTAAACAGAGACCAGGTGAGGTTACCATTGGAGAATCTTGCAACACAAAAATGAAATGGAACTGAGTGCTAAGCAACTGGGAGAGAAAACATTTTCAACCATGGCTTTCCTGTAGTATGCCTGGAAGCAAAAAACTGTGGTTTGATGTCTGAATTGTGTCACAAGAGTTCACTGCAGAGTTGCATTAATAGATTAACTAAAATTATTAACCTGCTTCTGTTGTATATCTGCCTATCATTTGTAGTCTGAAATATTGGAGTTGATAGTGGAACAACAAGCTGAGACATTTCCATACCACATCACTTTAGAACAATTTATTACAGGCAAACAGAGAAACAGCTGTTAATAAACCTTAATTAGCACGAGTGTTTCTAAGAAACTTTAAGAATAGTAGTGATATAGAATGAGCTAGATTTTTAATAGCTTGTATAATTACTGTGTAGTACAGTAGGAGCTTGTTATTCATTGGGGTTTGGTTCTAGGATCACCCAGGGATAACAAAATCCATGGATGCTCAAGTCCCATTAAATATAATGGCAGAGCAAAATGGTGTCCCTTATATAAAATGGAAAATCAAGATTTGCTGTTTGGAGTTTGTACTTTTTAAAAAATATTTTCAAGTCATGGATGCTTGAATCCATGAGTAAAAAATCAGTGGATAAGGAGGGTCGACTGTAACCATAAATTATACTTTATTATATTTTATGCCAGACAAATTGAAAACCAAATATGTATTGTTTGTAATTTTAGACAGGTAAGTGCTAGGCTGTGTCTGAATACCCTAGAGGCACCAGACCCCATCTGATCTTGGAAACTAAGATCCTGGTTAGTACCGTATTTTCCGGCTTATAAGGCAACTGGGCGTATAAGACGACCCCCAAGTCACATGCAGGCAGCGCCCTGGCCTCCTATAGGCCGAATTAAGGGGGTCTGGCGCCCACACGCGCTGGCTTGAGGAGGCCTCTGTGGAGGCATGGAAGGCGGGTTTCAGAAGTGGCAATAGGGCCTCCCGTAGTCTAGCATGCCGCTGGAGCCACAGAAGCCGCTGGAGCTGTGATGTATCCTGGGCAGCGGCAGCGGCGAGGCATAAGGGGACGGCTCTTTCCCTTGACCCAACCATTGCTCTCCCGCCAGACTAGCTCTGGAACTGCTTCTCCATTGCCTTTTCTAGCAATGGCGGTGAGAGAGAGCCGGCTGTGGTGCCTGCTAGGATAGTAACCTGCAAGGTCCCCAGAGCCAGAGAGGTGGCTACACCATTTGCCTGTCTCTGTGCAGGCTGCCAAAGACAACCCAGAGTATAAGACGGGAGTAAAAAGTTATCTTATACCGCTGTAAAATACGGTATTTGAATGGGAAACTACCAGGGAATGCCAGGTACTGTATGCTATATTTCAGAGGAAGGAACTGGCAAAACCACTTCACTAAGAAAACCCTATGGAATTCATAGGGTCACCAAAATTCAGCAGGTGACTAGAAGGAACATACATAAATATTAGGCCGCAATCTTGTCTGGTCTTCTGCTGATGCAAGCAAGGACTTTGTGCCATAGTACAAGAGCCACATATCTCTACAAAGCAGTGGGGAAGCCTGAATTATGCATTAAATATCCATGTGTAATTTTTCTCAGTAGGGGTGGAACAGACTGCCTGAAAAGGCGGATGAGGGCCACCTCAGGGCCGGTCACTCTGGAGCTGTGGCAACCCCACCTGCGGCCCAATCCACCCTGGACCCAGACCAAATGGGAGTGGATAAGATCCGCGCCTATTTGGGCAAGTAAAAAGTCGCCTTAAGCAACCCAGCTGCAACCTCAGGATGGCTTCTGGGTGCTGATGCAGCATCTTAACACCATGCCCCTGGAGCATCCTGAAGCTGCCCCTGTGTGATTGGCTGGGCAGCTTCGTGAGGCTTGGGAGCGTGAGGTTTGTAATCTGTCTCAGAATCCTGTTTAATATAAGACAGTGGAACAGTTTGGAAAAGTGGTTTTTTGTTTGTTTGTTTGTTTGTTTGTTTGTTTGTTTTGGACTGTCGCACCAAAATTCCCTAGACAGCATGTCAGATAGCTGTGCTGGCTGGAGAATACTGGGAATTGTATTTTTTTAAAAAAGGTAATTTTTCTATATCTGGCCATTTGGGCATCCATACTTGCTTGCTTTACTGCTACTGGACAGTACAATGACAGAAGATATTACCAGAGTATAGCACCGGATAATCCTCAAGATAACTCTGTCCAGTGGGCAATTTCTTTAAAATCAGCTTGATAACATGTAAAATACACACTTTCATACTCTTGTGTGGAACACTGCTAGAAGCACAATAATGATCTAGGTGGAACAGCAGGCCTCACATTTGTCATGCAAAAAAGAATGTAGAAGCATGTTATTGGCTTCACTTGACATGCATGTGATCAATGACACACTAAGAAGATTTTTTGAAATGCTTCTGGTTAGTTTAGTTTGGGGGTAGGCATGCCCCACAGTTTACATTTTCCAGGCAATATTGTTGTCTGACTATACAAGCTGGTGTCTGTCACAGGTTATAAAAAACCCAGTAAGAACTAAATCAGTACATATGTGGATAACACAGTATTGTGTTAATTACTTGTATGTTCCAACAAAGAATTACAGATAAACCTTGAATTTTACAGTGCGCCTGCATCATACGCAGGCACCTTTTATGGGGCTTTCAGCTTATGGTGAGAGCCGCACAACGGAAGTTGCAATGGCACACACGCTTGTGGCATGCACACGCACTGTGCGTCATACACAAGCCCCATTATTTTCAATAGGGCTCGAGCATATACGCTATTTGCCGTATGCAGAGGGGTCCCAAACAGATCCTCACGTAAGGCAAGGGCGCACTGTACTACTGTTTAGTGTTCACTGCTGTAATTCTTTGTTGGTAGATACAAGTAATTGACACAGTATTGTGTTATATACACATGCATTGATTTAACTCTTACTGGGGTTGTTCCCTTATAATCTTTGTCAGACATACAGTGGAGTGAATTCTGGTTTTTTTCTTATACAAGCTGGTGTCCTTCTCTTTTTATTTTATTGTTTATTCACCCCAGAGCTCCCGAATCCAAGATGGCATGAGTTACAGACAGTTCCGCATCCAGAAAAAAGGAAATACCTTTGTGCTTGAAGGTTGGGAGCAGGAATTCTCTAGTGTCCAAGAACTGATAAATGCTCTCAAAGGCTGCACTCTAAGATCTGGAAATGAGATATTCACTTTGAAGAGGTGCTGCCTCCCGAAGCCAGGAGGTACAAACCAGGTTATATTTTAAAGAAACATCCTTTTCTTATTGTGTGTGCTACTAGTGAAATTTTCCCTAGGAAAGGAGAAAATGGAGTGGACAGCACAGTATAGGTTGGGAGAGGTGGGTCTGCCACACAGCATAACACCTTTTCCTGACACAGAAAGCACTACATCGAAAGACTTTATTAATACAAATCAAAGATGGATGGGTGTAAAATGGTAGCTTTGTGAACCTAAGAGCCCTGTTGAAGCATTCCTGACATCACACAAATTAGTACTGTATAAGGAAATATTAGGACATGCTCACTGATCCTCCACCTCTTCCACTGCATCACGCTTATCTGGCTCTATTGACTTCCATGTGCTGGGACCCTGGGATCTGCAGCAGGAGTATTTTCCTTGTGAGTAGAGATCCCTTTGTGCTGTAGAATCCTGTTCAGATAGCCTACATGTGTAAAGCAGGAGCCCTGCTGCAGGGCTTCATCCACTCATTGGGGGAACAGCCAAGCAGTGGGGATGTGATCAAGGGAGAGGTCCAGCAAGCACTCATACACTCTCCTTGGAAATTAGTAAATCAGAGCACAGGACTAATGCAAAACTCGCCCTACTATCCAGTCAGAGGAAGAGAGTAGCAGAACTGAATTAAGTTTAAATCTGGACCTCTAGTAACTTTGACTGTATTCACTAGCCATAATGACAAATCATGACTTCTTAAAAGTCTGAGCAAAATGCAATGATCAGAGTTGTGCTTCCCCCTTTTCATGTGGAAGGATATAGATGTAAAGTTTCCAAACCAGTGTATTTCCTTTAAAAAAAAGCATTCCAGTTAAGGAAGTTGTGATTTGTACAAACCATGGTTAAGAAGCCAGGACATTACATTAATGCAGTTTCCTATATTCAAATTAAACCATGTTGTGATCCATCTGAATCAAGGCATTGTACAACCTGGATTGTCCTTGTTCATTCTTACCTTGTATCACGTATATGCCGTGAAAAAGTAAAACTCAGCCTGTTTATCTTAGTATCATGCCTCCCAGGGTACTTGTCCTGCTGGGATATGACTTTTAAGGATCTCATTTGCTTGTATTAAGCCTGTTTTGCAGCCTGATAATTATTTGCTGTGAAGGAGGACAAAAGCTCAGAAGTGTCCTGCAAGAGGCGCTGTTTAGCAACAGTATGTCAATAGATAAGTTGTGTTTCACAATGAATGCTGATTGCACTTGTTTGCTCATAAGCCTCCCTGGGCAACAAGATTCAATAACTTGTTGCTTATACCTTACCAAGTACAATGTCTGTGTGTGACAAAATTTATTACATATTTCCTTACAAATGGTAACATTTGTAGCACCGATCTTTTTGACTGATCTGTTTTTACAGAGATCACAGACCTGTTGATCACACGAAAAGTAAAGGACAGCACCCGGCAGATTCTGAATTTGACCCAGCTGAGTTTCCATCAGATCCGAAAGAATGAGATCACCCAGGTCAGTATTGTTGGTTTGTACCTATTGGAAGATGATGATTATAAAGTTGTCAGAGCATGGAAAGGGCCTGGTGCTTTCTTTCAGTGCAAAGATATTTTAAGATTCAGTCACTCGGTATGTTGATTTCAATATATAATGCCAAAAATCTTGGCTTAGAACCAGGGTGTGCCAAGCATGCAGCTCCTCCAAGACTTTGAGACTCGCCTAAGAAGCTTTTTATGGCCAAAATAAGGAGACGATTTGCCACTCCAGGAAGCTTCCCAAGAATGACAGATTTTATATTTTAAAGAGTTTGCGGAGTCCAACGTCTGGTTGATCATAAAAAATAAAGGTTTTTCAAAACCAGAAATAGAACTCTGACCACTTGGTTTAGTTATGCTCCCTGGGTTGTTTTTTGTTTTGTTACTTTGATGAGTGAGTACATTTTTGCAGTCTATGTGGCTTGTGAGCAGGGGTAGAAAGTTGGCCCCCATTGCCCATCCTTGGCTTAGAGGCTCTTGGAAAAAGAGTTTAGATGCTGCCTTCTATTTTGGGGCTCCCAAGGGCTTGGAAATGCAATTGATTGGGTTAGAAGAAGATAAATTGCCCGAGAAGAAGGATTACTGTCTCTCATGCTCCCATTTTATAATACAAAAGTGAAATTTACTAATTTACAGGAGAGCCTTGAATCCTATCACTGGCTCTGGGTACAGTGAAAAATGCATGGGAGACTAAGCTGCTGGCAATGCATGAGGCAATAGTGATATATTTAAGAAGAAATTAATTTTTAAATATCTAACACAGAAGTGTATTAACTTTCTTCAGAGAGCACACTTGGGACAAGGGACACGCACCAACATTTATGAGGGTGTATTGCATGTGTGCAGTGGAGCCAGTGGTGAGGATGAGTCAGAGTACTTCTCCAGTGAGCAGAACAACAACAGTCGGGATGTGCATGTTGTGCTGAAGATGTTGGACCCTAGCCACAGGGACATTGCCTTGGTGAGTACGGGCATACAGCCTGCAGAGTGGGGTCGAGTCAGAAGCATTCTGGGAGCATAGCTCCATATCTTCCTATCTGCCATCTCTGCCAGTTCACGATGGGCATGCTGTAATGATTACTAGTCTTGATGGCTGTGTAAGATAGAGTCACCGTGCCACAGTTGGGAAGAATATAGAAAAAATGTTATTGCCCTCATATACTACTTATGGGCTTCCCATATGTTCCAGGTTGGTGCCTATGAGAAGCAGGCTTCTAAACAGCAGGAGAATCACCGGGGGGGGGGGGGTCCACACCCTAAAGGGAGATGATACCACTATTCCCCAAACATCTGCCCTTGTGCAGAGATGGGATGTGGCATTGGCCAGCATTTCTTTAAAATGCTGAAGAGATGGTGTGAATGGGATGTGACACAATTTTTGTTTAAAAAATTATTTTTAAACAATTTTCTTTAAAAACATCATATCTTACCAAATGTTCACTTCAGCCACATGAAAAATTATGTACAAGTAAATTTATTTAGGCTGTGTACGTGATATTGCAATGAAAATTCATTTAAGCTGTGCACACGATTTTGTAGTGTGATTTTAATTTTGCTAGTTGTTTATATCACAACTATTACCATTATATTCAATGATATACAGGAATTGCAATTTATGAGTAACACTGGTGCAAAAAAGATTACTGAGGATTCTGTATGGTGTGGCATGGAAGGAGGTCAAGGGGGGGGGGGGTGACACCATGAATTACTGCACCAGGAAGACAGGCCATTCTAATCCCACATTTTTAAATGTCATATGTTAGGGCAGCAGCCTCCTTTAGTTATAAGTAGTGCTGATTCTACCTTGGCACTTCCAGCTCACAGTCTATCTCAGACCATGTTTGAAAGTAAGTTTGGCTTTGACAGTCATCCATACAAACTACTTCACCCAAAACATTTTTCCTAGACATGGGAACAATCTCCATGTGAGGGAAAATACATACGAAACAAATACAAAATCATCTTTCTAGTTATGTGGTCAAATAAGCGTTGACATAGTATTTGTATATGGTGCTGTATCCCATATTTGTCCATATCACCATAGATTATCATATTTGGGTTAAAAAATATTCTTAGTTTGTCAGTGGTTCTCAACCTTCCTAATTCTGTGACCCTTTAATACAGTTCCCCATGTTGTGGTGACCCCCAACCATAAAATTATTTTCATTGCTACATGCAAATATGTGTTTTCTGATGGTCTTAGGCGACCCCTGTGAAAGGGTCATTCGACCCCCAAAGGGGTCCTAACCCACAGGTTGGGAACCACTGGTTTATGTGCTAAATATAGCATTGACAACTGGTTTGGTTTTATTTCCTGTTCAATTGTAAAATTAATTATTGCAGCATTTCTGTTAATAAACTAAATAAAACACTCATGACAGAAACTCTGTATGTATAGTCAAGATGATATATAGTACAGGTAAACCTCAGTTAGCAAACTAGATGTGTTCTTGGGCATCCCATCTCGAACAGAAAGTTTGGTACAAGGCTCAGAAATAACAGGGTAAGAACAGGGCAAGGTTCCTGCACCATAAACCAGAAGAAGAGTAGTTCAACATGTTTCAGCTAACTTTTTATTTGATGCTAATAATATGAACGTGTGAAATGAAACAACTCAGATAAGACTTGAATAAGTAAACAAAAACATTTTGTTCCTTCTAGAGGTCACTTGAAAGCTTCCTCCAAAATGCATTCAGGCATGGTTTTCTTTCATCAGGCTTCAGTTTTGTTTTGATTTCCATTTTACTAGCCAAACCTATAGATCTACACTTTTCTTTAACATGTTGGGAATAACTAGTGAAACAAATGTGTCTGCTTTTCCCTTTTCTTTCTGTTTTGCTGGTTAGGCATGCTCAGGAAGGGAGTCTGGAGCTACCTGCTCTTTACCTTGCCTGTTGTAGGCAGGCACATAGAGCCACAGTCATACCACCTACAGTAGAATCCCATTCTTTCCCAGCTCAAACTTGATTGTACAGTTTACTGCAGACACGCTGGTGTAGCCCACCACCAAACATCTGGACTTTTACAGCCCTTCTTCAGCATCCAATGTCAATGCTGCTTAAAAAACAAAACAACAAACATCAACTGACTAAGAATGACAAGGAAAGGGGAAGCTGGCAGATATTTGTAAAAAAGGTGCTTCTTTGTCAGAGGCTTTGTTAACTGAAGTATGTCTGTAATTACATTCCAAAAATATACATGAAAACAGATTTAAACAAGAATTAAATAGCTTTACTCTGAAAAATGTGTCTTCATGAACTTTATCATATCTTCTGGAATGTATTTGTGATTAAAAACATACAGATGGATATGACATTTGTTGGCTTTGCACAACAGTAGATTAGTATAAATTAATGGAAAGTGGGTGGAAGAGGTAGAGCAACAGTGGGGCCTTTGTATACGCTGGGGATCCGTTTCTGACACCACCACCTGCGTATGGGAAAAACCATGGGACCTGAAGTCCCATTGATTTCAATGGCTGCGTGTGTGCTGCAGGCATGTGTGCCATTTTGTCACGTCCGCGTACAGCAAGCTCACGTATGGGGCGGGCAGACTGTACTATGGCACTCAGTTTAATTACTGCAATATTAGAATGATATATTTGAGTTACACTGCCCCATTTGTGTTCCCTGGATAGTATAGTGATGGCCTCCCCTCTCTTTTCTGCAGGCATTTTTTGAAACAGCCAGTTTGATGAGCCAGGTCTCCCACATCCACTTGGCCTTTGTTCATGGAGTCTGTGTACGGGGCTCAGAGAGTAAGTATTAACTACTACTGTTGAATGGCTCATTCCTGCCCATCTGACTCTTTGAGATATAGCTTTCTTGCTTTCTAAGCTGCCTTGCAAATTTCATTATTAAACCATTGCTGTTCTCTGGTTTATTGTTCTTTACATAGCACCATCTCCCTCCCTCCCTAAATCTGAGAAAACAGTGCTAGACTGACATGCCTTACCCATGCTTAATTCTATATTGCCAGGTTTCTTTGTGGGCCAATTTCCTTCCGCTTCCAGCCAGTGATTCATCCTCCTTTTGATGGATTTCTTAGAAGAACCAAAGTAACCCTTTCCTATTCCTGCCCATAGTTTGTAGAAGAAGGATGCTAAATCTTGTTTTGCTTCAGGATCCTCACTTTTCCATCTTTGCATGCTTTCAGATATAATGGTGGAAGAATATATTGAGCATGGACCCCTGGATGTCTTCTTAAGAAAAAACAAAGGACGGATAATGGTGGGATGGAAATTCACAGTTGCTGCACAGTTAGCCAGTGCCCTGAGTTATTTGGTAAGTCTCATGGAGTTGGGTTGGAGGGGAGCTCCTGCAGTTGGAACACTAATATACCTCATCCCCTGCTAAAGCCTTGAGGTAGCTCCACTTAGCTTGTTTCCTTGATTTACTTTATAATTAATCTATAGAATGCCATCATCTGTTGGTTCCCTCCTTAGTTCCAGGTACAGATCATTTCTGACAATCTGATGTGGAAAACATTTCAAGTTTGCTTTCTGATACATTCTCAGCAAGGCAATGCTTTTTGCAAGAGCTGTACTGGCCTCTTAAAAGGAGCTGTCCATGAAAAATAAAAAGATCACTACACAGACTGTAATCCATCTTTGTTCAAATGAGAAGTGGATTTATCTGGCTGATTTAGCTCAATTCAGATCCATTTTACCTTTGAAGATGATGAGGCAATTTGATGGGGACTCCCAAATACTGGAAATCAGTACGTGGTTTTAACAGACTCTCCCTTGCTCTTCTCTTTCATTTCTTCCTCCCTCCCTTTTTTTTAAAACACCTTTTTACAATAAACTAATATAATTGCTTGGAAATCCTGACTGCTTTCATCTTTCTCTCCCCATTCTCCTTCCTTACTCCAAGGAGAAATGGATCTCTCTTAATGTAGCTTCATTCAAGTCCATTCTTATTCTTTATGACAAATATGAAGAGTGTGTGAAATTTCATGAGGACTCTAAGCAGCCTGCTGTTTTAGGGCAATGGACTGAAGCGGAAAAGTGGGTCCTATCTTAATCAAAAATGATAAAGAGAAGTAGCCAAAAGTATTTTAAAAATTAAATTAAAATCTCCTTACCATCTTTTTTATTGAAAAATAATTCCTCTACAGAAAAACAGCAGCCCCTGTGCCTTCTATTGCTGTGCTGTCCTTTAAATGTTTTTAATGCAAACAGCATCTAAAAAGAGCTTCGATTCCAGTCTGTTTCTAAGTGTGCAAGAGACTGTATGAGAGGAATATCTGCCCACAGAAGAGTTTTAAGATTTCCAATTTAGAGGGTAGTCCTCCTCAACAAAAAGCTATTGACTTTGGTGGAACGTACTCCTGCACAAGTGTGTTTAAGACTGCATGGTTAATTATAAGATAGTGAGAGGGAATGGAGAAGAGAGAAAAACATGCAGTCTTGTGCTGTGGTCTATATTCTCAAAATGATGATGTCATCATAAACAGAATAGTAAAGATTTGTCTTAAAAGTGAACGGGATCACCGTGTGAGTAGGGCCTGTGTTTGGAAATGGCTTTTTCTGTTTCTCTTTCTCCTTTCATAGATCTTTTTACTTCTTATTGGTTACCTCCACCTGCACATATAATTTTTTGTCCCACAGTAATGCCATTGTTAATTAGACATCTTTATACTTTATGCTGTGAACGTGGATAAGAACTGTATATGTAACTGGCATAAAACATCTGCTGTTAATAACCAGAACAGACCATTAACACTGCAATTTGCCATTTCCAGAACTAGGTCAACAATTTTGTGCCATTGTGGTATGACAAAGCTGTTAAGGAAAATGCAATATGGGATATACAGTGAAAGAAATAAAACATGTATGTGAGAGTCAGGGTGACTCAGCAAAAGCAATTAGAAGCCACACAGGTGTAAAAGGTAATGTAATTAACAAGTCCTAAATGCCAAGGACAGAAGTGCAAAGTGGATAATTGAACACACCTGAAAATTGTTAAAGTGGACAAGGTGAAATGATGAAATCATTAATTGTGGGTTGAACCAAGAGAGCCAATGAAAATGGTTGTACACGCCCACTGGGTGGAAACAGACAAGAGTGGGTGGTATTTTGCAATGACTATAATAATGGCTATGAATCCCAATGTATTGTGTAGGTAGTTGTGGAGGAGTATTGTTGTATTGGAGTAGTGTTGGATAGTTTTGGAGCTGTATATAGTAGAATAAAGTAGATCTTTTATATAAGACCACTGAGTTGTCTGGTGTCTTGGGTCCAAGCTACAAGAGCTAGCTGGATCCTGAAGAAGTGTGAAGACTTCTGTGGAAGCAAGAGTGAGAAGGCTTGGAGAGTTTGTCAGGGTCTTCAGCGTATTCTCTGTAACTCTGCTGCTTTTAAAGCAAAGCTTTAACCACTGGCCAAAACTGGTCAGCGCCGGTGCGTAACAAGGTGGTCAGTTCGAGCCAGAGGTGAAGAGCTACAACTCCCATCATCCCTAACAAAAGCAATGGTCTCTGATTTGTAAGTTGGAAACCATGAAGTTGGAACTATGTTGCAATTTGACAGCAGATTGGAGATGGAGTCCTCTGTGTAAAAACCATAAGGCTCTATTACTTGAATCTGTGTTTTATTACAGTGGAACATGAAGTGCTGGATCCATTATTCTTGCACTGCAGGCTTTTGGCATGAGTTATGATTTGATGCCAGTGCTGTGTAGTTTATATACATAAATGAAGTGCATTGAGAAGGATCTCTAGTCCTCCCTCCATTTTTGCAGATTTGGGATCTGCGCCCCTTGATTATCCACAGGGGACGAATGGAGGGAATTAAAATGGGGTGCATGCCCCTGGGGGAGCATGCCTCCATTCAAGCCAATGGGGCTTGAATATGTGCGGTTTTCCATTTTTGTGGGGGTGGGGGTTCCAGAACGGATCCCCCATGAAAATGGAGGGAGGACTGTATTTAAAACTTTTATCAGTCACTAGCACTCAGTAAAATAGGTAAAGATATGATTTGGTGATTTTTGTGTGTGTAAAGATTGACCAACATATAAATTAACTAAGTTGAAAAGCATGATATTTACTAGTTCTGGATGCAGTGGGAATTGGAGAACTCGAAAGAGAAGGCAACAGAGAAAGAACTCTGAGACTAAACAGTTGATAATGTTAGATAGGGAGAGATCTTGAAAGGTAAGGAGAATCTGCCTGAAAGTGACAGAAGATGTCTGGTACTGATGGAAAGAGAGGCCACGAAGGAGCCTCTATGTTGGCAAGAGTAAAGAACCATGATTGGAACAGAAGACTACTTTTCTGGCCTAGCATTTTGCATGTTACAATTTGTTATTTACAGTAGCAATAGTGAAATGGATCAGATTTAAGATCTGTTGAAAACCATTCTTTCTCCCATTGCAAAAGGTTGGTCTTTTTCTGTTCAATGGAGGATTGTTTTTGATACAAAACCATCTGTTTCCAAAGGATCTCAAATCTATTTTGTCCTAGTGTTCCTTTCCTTTTAATAAGTCATTACCTTGGCTGTGCAAATTGTGAACTCCTGCGCTTGTTGTTATGTGCCCTCTAGTCTACCTCTCCCAGTCATACTGCCACTGACCTCCTGGGAGTGTTTGGATCACTTGGGCTTGATCTCCCTTATAAACACTTTTCTCTCTTATGCCACTTTTAACTTGTCAAAGCATTTCCCAAAGAATTCTTGGAGTTGTGCTTTGTCATTGTTAGAACTTTCCTTTCTTATTATCCCTGGGGAGAAGAATCACTGTTAAACCAATCTAAAACTGTCTTATATGTTCTTGGAGCGGCAGAATTGTATGACTGGAGCACCTATAAGTTCCACAGCCAAATAAATTAGAGCATCACAGGATTGGAGATGCTTATTCATTGCAAAACTTTATGGACATGGTGATCCTAATTTGAGACACAGATGTGAATTGACATCCTTCTTTGACGCTCTTCTGAGCCTGTGTTGACTTGGAAATGGTTTTTAAAGGCAGACTTACTTTACCTGATGTAATGAAAGGGCACTGAGCCATGGATAGTAAACTAGTTACTTACTAGAGATTCATAGAGAAAAGATTCTCTAGGCATTTGTAGGTCCTTCTTTGTTCTTTAAGTGCTCAGTCAGGAAGCTTCCTATTTAGTGCTTAACTGTCTCATGAGGAAACTGAAACACATTAGAACAGTAGAACAACCAAGAATTTGGGATGATGCTTTCCTCCATTTCCTACTGTTGAGCAGAAGTCTTTCTTCTGGCATATACAGTGGTACCTCGGGATACGAAATACCCAGGTTACGAAATTTTCGGGATACGAAAAAATCCCATTGGAAATCATTGTTCCGGGTTACGAATGTATTTTCGGGTTACGAAGAAAATTTTTGGTGCTTTTCGGCGCTTTTTCGCACGAAACGCGGCTTTTCCCCATTAGCGCCTATGGCAGTTCGGCTTACGAAGGCTTTTCGGGTTACGAAAGCGGCCGCGGAACTAATTATTTTCGTAACCCGAGGCACCACTGTATGTGACACATGTCAGAGATGGATCTTTTCACATATTGCCTTTGTATGTTTGTTGAAACAGGAAGGCAAAAATCTGGTACACGGCAATGTATGTGCCAAAAACATCCTGTTGGCCAGGAAAGGCTTGGAAGATGGCTTGCTGCCTTTCATTAAGCTCAGCGATCCTGGAGTCAGCTTCACTGTGCTCTCCCGGGAAGGTATGTCATCACTTTTAATACTGGGAAGCTTATTTCCTTGTCGTAGATACTTTTGATGCATGTAGCTTGATGGGATTAATTTTGACACGCAGCGTTACAAGTTACCAGGTGGCAGTCTTTTGCATTTGTGCCAAAGGTTACTTCCCCGAATAGTATACGGTTTGTTCTCCATTGCAGATTTGATTATTTGCGGATTTTATTTATTTATTTATTTATTTATTTTTATCCCACCTTTCTCCCAAAAAGGGACCCAAGGCGGCTTTCACAGTATAAAAACACATTAAAACAACATTTTTAAAACCAATTAAAATAGCCTAATTAAAGCAGTAAAAAGTTAATTTTTAAAAAACATGAAATCTAAACATACAAAGGTTAAAAAATAATCTAAACCACCACCACCCCCAATAAAATCAGGCCTGCATGATTTTAAAAAGTTTGTTAGAATAAAAATGTTTTTGTTTGATGGTGAAAGGCCAGCAAGGAGGGGGCCAGCCTAGCCTCCCATGGAAGGGAGTTCCACAGGGTGGGAGTAGCCACTGAGAAGGCTATCTCTCATAGCCTCACCAAACGAGCCTGGGATGGTGGTGGGACCAAGAGAAAGCTTTATCCAGAGGATCTTAGAGCTCTAGGTGGTTCGTATGGGGAGATGCGGTCTCTCAAATAGTCTGGACCTAAGCTCTGTAGTTAATATATGCTCTCCAGGAATCTCTAGATCCTCTAGCCCAACTCTGCCCAAGGTTGGCCATAAAGTTGCACTAGAGAAAACACTTAAGCATTTGTAGTGCAATTCTGTGATCAATGCCTGCCAGATGTTGGCCACTTGGCCAACATCTGGCAGGCACTGATCACAGAATTGCACTACAAATGCTGGAAGAGATTCCTAGAGAGGTGTTCTCTCAGGTAAAGTGTTGTTTTTTTATTTACAGTTGTTTCACTTTCACAGGGCTCCTAGAAGGTCCCACTGTATTACCTCTGTGTGGAAATACTTTTCCCCGTATGTCTCATGGTTTGTTGGTTTTTTTGGATGAACGTTCCTTTGCCAGTTGTGATTCAGATTTGCTCCTGTAGAAGCAAGTGTGATTTCAGAAGCAACCTTGCTACTTGTCTACTTCCTAAAATAAATGCAAGCATTAAAACACTTCTAGATTCTATAGCACCTTTGAAGAGAAACAGGAAACTCTTGGATCTTTCTCCTGGGCAGTTGGCATATGGTTTTCATGCTATGAAGCCTTACTAAATAAAGTGTCCCCAGCTAAGACCAGACCAGACCAAAGGGCTCTGTCTTAGCAAGTAATTGGCCAGATGTTCTAGAAAAGCACATGAGCAAAGCATAATTAGGAAGGGCCACATGCTGTTTGCTCCCAACATTGTTCCTGACAACTATATTGTGTATAGACACACAGCCAAGCAAGATGTGAGAGGGACAAAATGTGTTTTCTCACATCAGCTCTATTCATATATAAAGTTGGATCTGTTGTTTACAGGAAATAAGCATATGGAAGGGGGAATTCAACTCTTCCTTATCCCACCTTTTCTACCCTTTATTGCATCAGGTACTTTTCCCCCTAGCCAATCCACTGCCATTATTGGAGTTGAGCTGTGAATGGGAAAGGAAAGAATGGGTAGGAAAAGAGTTGTTGTATTACTCTTTGTATGAAAACTGAAGACATAAATTTTGCCCTCTTTCATATCTAGTTTGGCTCATGAAGCTTCCATTTAGATCTCTGGAGAACAGGTCAAGCCATTGATAGATCTTTTATTTGAAATTGTCTGACTCTTTGTAATAATCATTGTCGCCCATCACACCTTGTGAATTCCACAAGATGATCATATGCTATCTGAGGTAGTGATTTTTTCTCTTGTCCTGAAATAATCTGCCAGTTGGTTTTGTTAGACGTGAATTTCATGATTTGTACATGAATTTTATTCTGCTGTTACAGTGTAGCAAATCTGTGAATGAGGGAAGATGTCTGCTTCCTCTGCAGAACTGAAACTTTGCAGAATATGCTAGCTGTAGCCTTCAGCCTGATTTCATGTGGCCTTTGTCTTAACTTTCAAAAGCTCTGCAAGTGATCAGACCAGATCCAAGCAAGCAACAACAGTAAAACAATAGTAGAAGAGGGTGGTAAGGGGGAGGGGGAGGAGGAAAGGACCTGGTTTGACCATCACATCCACACCACCTGTCAGAGGGAATGCAATACACCTTCTGTCTGAAAAGAGACAACCCAGTGCTGCTAAATACTAACAATATAGCAGTAGGATAAGATGAGACAACTCAGATAGTGGCAGCCACACACCAAACCAAATTCTAAGGAGCAGTTGCTGACCAAGCAGAGGTGAAACATTTAGTCTGAGATGCTCAGTCATGAAGCATATTATGCAGGATAATTTTCCTGTGTTTGGTGATCAGATCTACTAGAGCATCTTGCCCTCCCCCTTAAGGTGGGGGTGGGAAAGGCAAGTAGTCCTTGTTCTTAGTGAAGTGTTAATCTGTGGCTGGGCTGAAGAATTTCAGGGTGGGTGTTACAATGCATTATAAAATTATACAAAGCATTCCTTGTCATACATTATGCCAGAGAAAATGATTTCTAGTCTGGGAATTAGCAAAGTGTTGCCCATGGGCCACATGTGGCTGCATCCTATTCTTTGTTGTCCTTTAAATTCTGCCTAGAACATCCCCAAACCTCCCCCCCCCCTTTTTTTTTTAAAGGGTTATCTTTGCCTACCAAATGGCAAAAAAATTTTTAAAAAAATAAAAATCCCCACTCCAAATGCTTCCACCATTCCTAGGCCTCTCCAGTGCCAAACGCTACCATAAAAAATCTGAATTGAAAGTGGAAATGATATGATCTTATTTTTGGTTTTATTTGGCATGGCAGTGTGAGCCACTGGGGTTGCAGGGTGTGTGAAAAATGGACCTCAACCCCAGGATAGTTGCCAATTCCTGTTCTAGCCAGGCCTTGTCCCTGGCATGCTGGTTTTCCAGGAAGAAGCAATTGTTTTTCATGCAGGAGGTTTTCATCAAGTGACTCACAACACACCCCAGCTGAAATGGTACAGCTCAAACTGGGTTTAATGCCTTGGTGAAAACTAGGCCAAAGTCCTTAAGTTGGGAGGAGGCCACCTTACTCTGCTGCCTCTGTGCCAGCCAGGCTAGATTCAATATTGTAAAGAGATATAGCTTCCTTAAATTTCCTGGCTAGCTTTGAAATAGCTATCCCTGCCCATAAGTAGCTTAGTAGACAATTATTCCTCAAAGCAATTCAGCATCTCATCTTTAGAAGCTGCATGAAATGCTCAAGAGTGTGTGTGTGTGTGTACACACACACACACACACACACGTTTCTTTAAAGAGAAGGAGCAACAGATCATGACTTCCTTATACAGTTGGGAAGCTGCACACTGAATATCGTAAACTATTCCTTGATAGTCTTTTTGGATTAATTCATTTTATTTATCAGACTTAAAAGTTCTGTTTGCCTTCATTAAAACACTCCAAGTGACATCTAAAATAACACTAAAAGCAATAAGATAACATTAAAACCAACAGCAGGACAGTTTCCTTTAAAACCAATTCAGCACTGGAGAATTAGCAGCATTTTTTGAGCATGAGAAAGATCTACTTTTTTGGTATTCTTTTTTCTTTGATTTTATAGCTGCCCCTTTTCTAGCTTTCCAAGCCATTGCCTTCCCTTCAGTCTTATGTGGAAAATGTAATGAATTTTATAGGTGTTATTTGACCAACTTAGTATCTTCTAACAACCAAATTAAGTTTCCAAATGTAAGCCTCATTATTATTATTATTATTATTATTATTATTATTATTATTATTATTATTATTATATGTTTATAATAATAATAATAATAAAATTTTATTTATACCCCGCCCTTCCAAATAGATCAGGGCGGCTTACAAAAGCACCTTAGTGCAGCACATACAATAAAAACAGATTAAAAACAACATCATTACATAAAAACAATAAAAACCCCTTAGCCCAACCACACGGCCACGAGTGAGGAGGGAGGCCCATAGGATGTTTAGTCGGGGAATGCCTGGTTAAATAGGAAGGTTTTGAGTCCCTTCCTAAATTGGGCCAGGGTGGTAGATGAGCGGAGCTCTATGGGCAGCGTGTTCCAAAGGGCTGGGGCAGCTGTGGAAAAGGATCTTCTGGCCGTAACGGCCAACCTTGCCCCAGGCACCTTCAGGAGTTGCTGCCCAGATGTTCTGAGGGTGCGAGGCGGAATGTACGGGGAGAGACGGTCCTTCAGGAATCCTGGGCCCAAGCCATTTAGGGCTTTATAGGTAATAACCAACGCCTTATATTGAGCTCGGAAGCGAATAGGCAGCCAGTGGAGATCTTTAAGCACCGGTGTTATATGGCTGGTCCTGGAAACACCAGTGACCAGCCGTGCTGCCATGTTCTGCACTACTTGCAGCTTCCGAGTGTGGTATAAGGGTTGCCCCATGTAGAGTGCGTTGCAGAAATCCAATCTCGAAGTTACCAGAGCATGTACAACAGTTTCAAGGTCCCTCTGGGCCAGATATGGGCGCAGCTGGCGAATCAGCCGAAGCTGATAACAGGTACTCTTGACCGTCGCATTCACCTGAGCCGTCAGGTGAAGGGACGAGTCAAGAAGCACCCCCAGACTGCGCACGGAATCCTTCACAGGGAGCGTGACCCCATTCAGGACAGGTGGAACCACCGCCATTCCTGGACCAGGGGGACCTATCACTAGTACCTCCGTTTTCTCTGGATTAAGTTTGAGTCGGTTTTCCCTCATCCAGCCCATTACTGACTCCAGACAGGCCACGAGAGGAGAGACGCCATCCCCAGTCACTGCATCAGTCGGAGACATAGAGAAAATAATTTGGGTGTCATCAGCGTACTGATAACCCCGCGCCCCATGTCTCCGGATGATCTCTCCCAGCGGTTTCATGTAAATGTTAAATAGCATGGGGGACAGAATGGCTCCTTGAGGGACCCCGGTTTTAAGGGCCCGCTCGCTGGAGCACACGTCCCCCAGCTGCACCATCTGGGACCTCCCGGAGAGGTAGGAACGGAACCACTGAAGCGCAGTGCCCCCAATCCCCACCTCAGCCAGGCGTCCCAGAAGGATACCATGGTTTGTTTATATAGCACCATATATTTGTATGGCACTTTACAGGCATTGTCAAAACAGCATATATAACCATCATTGCATGGTGGAGGAACAAGTGTGTATCTTTTAGGTGAGGAATTGCATGAGTCAAGTAACCTACATACACAGATGTTCATGTGTAGTACCAACACCACTCTGGAGAGCCTTGTGAAGACTATGAATAGTTTTCCCCACTTCCTTGATGAAATTCACAACATGTATGACACATACTGCTTGTCACTTGCACATTCATCTGTATGTTTGTGGTTAGACGGGTTCTCATTTTTTACTTATTTCTCTCCTTGCAAAGAGCGAGTGGATCGGATCCCTTGGATTGCTCCAGAGTGTGTCAGAGATGTGAGCAACCTCAGTACAGCAGCTGACAAGTGGAGCTTTGGTACCACATTGTTGGAAATATGCTTCGATGCAGATGTACCTCTAAAAGAACGCACCCCTTCTGAGGTAACATTTGCTGTGTTCCTTTTTTGCCTGTGAATACCTATGTGTGCATCTCTTGTTGCAGGATTGAGAACAGGGGCCCTGTAGAAAATGGTTGTCCTAATCCACATCCTAGTCACATTTGGGGATACATCTGCTGCAAAGGAAGTACTGACACCACTCTTGTCACTTTTTTGCTGTCTTCATTGCTCAAACCATGGACCACCTCTGGGAGGAAGAGAAGGTTGTGCAGGAAATAATGGTGGTGCTGGTCTGCTGTTGACTCTGGCTTACTTGTCTTACATGTGTTATCTAGAATTTTACACTAAAGAACATAACATATTCTCTGACTACAATATACAAATGAAATTATCCATGAAGCTAATTGTTGTGAGCTAGGAAAATCCACAGATACAGACTAATTAAATAATTAATTAAAGATAATTAAAGATATAAGATATTTTGTGCATAGTCTAGATTAATGGGGAGCTAGGGATGAATCCCTGGAATGGTTATTATAAGTCTCTCAATGACCATAAGAAAGTAGCCACCAGTGGGGTACCGAAGCCTTGGTTACACATGCTTTATTTTAAAACACGATTAACTGCTGATGAGGGCAAGAGAGTTTATAACAAAATAAATGTTTGGAGATTCTTTGTGTGAAGTTTGACTTAGTTTGTGAAATACACATTTATCCATAAAACTTTTCTTCCTGCAGAAAGAGCGTTTCTATGAGAAAAAACATCGCCTTCCAGAACCATCTTTTAAAGAATTAGCTACTTTAATCAGTCAGTGCCTGAACTATGCACCTGGAGAGCGGCCTTCCTTCCGGACCATTCTGAGAGATCTTACCCAGCTGCAACCACATAGTAAGGATCTTAGAGTATGCTGATAGCAACAGTTCCATAAACGTATGAAACAATGTACTTATTCTCGTTATTTCCTAACTCTGAGCCACTCAGTCCATACAAGAGGACAACTGTAAACCAGGCTGATTAAAAATGTGGTAACAGTTAACTGGCTCTGCTTGCAACCTAATCACAGTTTGCTAAATTGGTTTATGAATGAGCTGAGGGTGTAGAGATCAAAATATAAAGTACAGTATAATGTTGAATGCAGAGTAGCGAGACAGAAAAGTTCAAACACAAAAAGGTGAGAATTAAATGTAATGCAGAATGATAAGATCTAGTAGGACAATATAAAGAAAGCGTAAATAATTAACTGCTTAGGTTAAGGTGATAGTTGGCTTAAATGGGGAATAGAAAAGTTTTGAAGCTACTAAATGTTATTCTCTTCCAATATTGGATTCTAATAAGGGTTACTTATTCGTTGTGTGGTATGCACAATGCTGTTACCCTTTCCCTATCACAATATTATAGATTTCATAAGTTTGCCTTGTATGTTTTGAAGTTTCATTTTGTTTTCCTCTATGTCTTGTACATCTCACTGGTTGGTCCCCAAGTCTATCCTCTTATTTTTCAGACCCTCTTGATATCACCTCTGTGAATCCTGAATTTCCTGTATCTGACCCTACTGTATTCCAGAAGCGCTACCTGAAGAAGATCAGAGATCTGGGTGAGGTAAATTGCCTTTGTTTTTATAAAATAAAGCATTGCTAGTTTCTGCAATTCATACCAAGTAGAATTGAGATAAAAGCCCTTCATGATTAATCTGTTTCTGTGTTGTGCGGTTTCATTCTACCAATATTTGATCTGCTCCACACTTGTTAAAATTGATGCACATATAAAATTAGTGTGTCAGGAAATAGCTAGCACAGAACATTCTTTGGAGATGCTTGGTTTGTATGCCTACAGAGAATGTTATATATGGAAGCATTCAAACATTTAGTCCTTGTCCACCTGCAACTCAACATGTTATAGATGAGAGTGTGACATGTTGTTTTGACTTTCATAAGAGATATTCAGTCAGTCATATAAATACATGAATTATGAATGGGATCACGTTCCTGACTAGTTTTGCCCTTGCCAAAGTGGCTGCATGCTTGTAGTTTGTATGAAGACCTCTGTGCAGTATAGATGTATGCACATGGATTCCTACATTTGAGTAATGCTGAATGTCCAGCCACTAGGAGATCATGTTGACATTTGGGGATGTGCAGAGCAGGTGTATTTCTGCTTCTGCCTCATGTATTTACTGGATTGATTAGGTAGACAAGGTCTGATCATCTGTACAGTGAGAGTGAAAAGATGAGAAGATGTGTATTTTTCAATACTAATGAACCTATTAGAAGCAAACTTTGATTTCACCATCCAGACTGTTGGGCAAACCATGATTTATAACTGTTTTGGATGCTTTAGTTTTTGGTCTAGTTTATTATTCCAATCTATCAGTGGCAGTAGTCTCCAGAGGCTGAGCAGCAGCAGATTTCACAGTAGTTTGTATTTACATCATATCCAATTATGGTTTGCTGGTTTTTATTCTTTCTGGCTAGCTGATTACAAACCATTGATTTATCAGTTCATGTGTCACACTGAATAATTGGTAAGTTAATGTGTCCATTAATCATCATGGCTGAGAATGGCTGCCCAACATAACTTTATAGGTGCTCTCCCCACTGTCAACTTCCCCTCAATCCTGCCCCTGTAGTACGATCTGTTTGGTAAATTGCGTTGATTATCTTATTGATTGAATGTGCTAGACATTGCAATAGGTTGTATGGGCTATGAAGTGTGATTACAAATATAATCACTGTCAGCTGTAGAAAAACAGAACAACAACAAAAAAGGGTACAAGTAGATATGATTTTCAGTGTGTTCTGATAAGCTCTTTATTGAGGTAACTTTATTCTTAAAAATACTTGGTGATAACACCAATGCAATACTGCCATGTTTGTTTAATCAAGTTTATTTTACCACAATAAATTATATGCCTACTGTTTATTAAGGGATTTCTTCACTGGGTTGGAAACATGTGCAGTGGTCTTCTGTCATTATTACTGTGAAATGTTTTCAGTTCATACTTGTCTGTGAAATCTATTATTTGGCTTACATTAGTGCTGATTGGGATGCTGGGCAAAGGTGACCTTTTCATCAGATTAATTTCTGTACTGGCCTGTGGCAGAGGATTGTTTCTACATGGGAACATTCTTGAGATCATTTCTCTTCCAGTACAACCATTCAAGCAGTGAACTCTCCAACATAAATAAAAGTAAAATGTTTGTCTTTTGAAATATCACATCTCTTTGTTGTTTCCTTCTTTCTCATTTGTCTAGGGTCACTTTGGCAAAGTGAGCTTGTATTGCTATGATCCCACCAACGATGGCACAGGGGAGATGGTGGCAGTGAAGTCATTGAAATCAGGCTGCAGCCAACAGCTGCTGACTAGCTGGAAAAAGGAAATTGAGATCCTGAAAACCCTCTATCATGAGAACATTGTCAAGTACAAGGGCTGCTGCAGTGAGCAAGGTATGAGATCTGCTGAGCTGGCACCTTAAGGCCTGGGTGTCAGGGGGCTTAACATAGAGGTGCTTTCAGGCAGGGAAGATTACAGAGGGAACACCTTCTCTTCTACTCCATTTTCAATTATTACCAGAATTCACAGGGTCTGTTTATCTTTAACAGAAGATCGGGCAACATATCTTTTTTTTTTTTTTACTTCTTCCCCAGTACTGCTCCCCTTCCAGTATTTGTAATTCATTGTTTCTGTCCAGGGAACAACTGCTTGAAATGTTTTTTTAGGAATTCTTGCATCTGTATGTGACTGGACTTGGAACTCCAAGAATCCTTGATTTTTATAGCCAGCTCAGGCTTAGCCATAATGTATGCCTTTGATCTAGTAGCTAGCTGTCAGGCACCATTCCCACTAAGAGAGGTGACATGCAACCTTTTGGGAGTCACAAATGGCATACCATGAATTGTAGGGAACTTACCACATTTATGTAAGTGGTATCTTGCAGTGCAAAAAATAAAAGTAGGAAGGTACCCCCTTTCCTCTCACCTCCTTTCCTTCCCTCATCTGTCAACCATCAATTTTCTCTTCCATTCATTCTCTGTCTCACCTACTCCCCTGAACACAAGCATCGATTGTGACATCCATTGTGCATTCCTGGAATCCTGCCACCAGCCCACCTGTCTTTTCCACTGTAGCTCCCATCCTCCCCACTTATCCTTTTACTACCTGTGATTTCCAGGATTTATATTCCACCTTTCTCCACAATGGGATTCAAGGCAGGCAATGTCATGGACTTTTGGTGAAAAATGTTGTTCTATGAATTAAGTAATTTAGTTGTGTATGTATTGTGCTACAGAAGTAATCAGGTAAGGAGATGGTAGGAGGGGGATGTTGAAAGCAAGAGGTGATTGGTGGAATGTCTGAAGGGACTTGAAGAAGGTTGGTGATAGGCAGTTATTTTGGGAGATTGTAGAGTGGAGTGTGGAGTGAATTAATGAGGATGAGTGTTGAGAGTTTAGGAATTAATGAGTGGGGTATTATTATTATTATTAGTAGTAGTAGTAGTAGTAATAGTAGTAATATCCTGCTCTTTCCCCAGAACTGGGACCCAGAGCAGCTCACAATATCAAAAGAACAGTACAATTAAAACATAGAAAAGTGGTACATTAAAATAGAATTAAATTGTTACAATATTACAATAGATTGCTTATTAAAGGAATAAAAAACAATTTAAAAGATAAAATTGTTTTAAAAAACTTAAAACAATTAAGAGGCAGCATTAACTAGAAGAAGAGTGAAAGTGAACTACAGTACTTGTTTTAAATGTATTGACGTATTAATCTATTTTGTTATGTTCAGCTTCTGTTAATGAAGCAAAGATTGGGTTCAGACATGGTGCCTGTAATGGCAGCAGTGCACAGAGAAAGTCAATGTCCAGTGGGGGTAGAGAAGTTGCACAATAACCTACATAGCAACCTTCAGGATATCTAATAGATTTCCACAGTTGGTGACCACAGCAGTGTGACAGGAGGCAGTCCTTACATTGGTGGCAGAGGTGTGGATGAGGGAAAGCCTCAGTCTTGGTAGCAGCAGTGGAATTTGTGGAATCCATCATCACTTGTGGTGCAGGGGAGTTTTAGGCAGAACATTACATCTAGTTGGGAGAAGTGATGGAATAAGGGAAAAGGGGAAGAACCTGCATGGTGTAGAGAACTGAACATTAGACTAGGACTCTGGGGAACAGGGTTTGAATCCTGGCTCATAGAATCATAGAGTTGGAAGAGGGCCATCCAGTCCAACGCCCTGCCATACAGGAAATCTAAATCAAAGCATCCTCGACAGATGGCCATCCAGCCTCTGTTTAAAGACCTCCAAGGAAGGAGACTCCACCACTCTCTGAGAAAGTGTGTTCCACTGTCGGCTCAGTCATGTAAATTCACTGGGTGACCTTGGATAAGTCATACTCTCTCAGCCTCAGAGGATGGCAATGGCAACTCCCCTCTGAAGAAACTTGCCAAGAAAACCCAGTGAGAGGTTTGCCTTAGGGTCACTATAAGTCAGAAATGACTTGAAGGCACACACAACAGCAACAAAGGGGCAGGACCTTCACCACAGCCTCATGGGTTCTTATAATCCTTTCAGAAAAATATTCTCCCAAAGAACAGAAACAATGGATACAGCAGCCCTACAATAGACTATGTTATATAGCAGGGGTAGGCAACCTGCGGCCCGCGGGCCGGATGCAGCCCGGCAAGGCCTTGGGACCGGCCCCAGCCCGGTCCTGCCACTGATTGCCGCCGGGGCCTTTGGGGGGCGATTGTCTATAGAAGCCTCAGAAACATGCATTTACCTTAACATTTTTTTAAAAAATCATCAAATTTTTTCACGTGTCCTCCATTTTTATTTAAAAAGTGCCCTCCATTTGAAAATTTTGTCCTACATTTGTTCCTGTTTATTTATTTATTTATTTATTTTAAAAAATTGTTTAATTATTTATTTTTTGGCTTCGGCCCCCCAGCTGTCTGAGGGACAGCTACCCGGCCCCCGGCTCAAAAGGGTTGCCTACCCCTGTTATATAGGGTACCAAGTGATAGCCTCCTTCTATCCCCATTAGCTCTCTGATTGTAGTTGCCAAACCCTGAAGCTCCCATAATTGTTAATCATAGGCCATGCAGGCAAGAAATTATTAGAGTAGTAAACTAACCTCTGGAAATCCAAGTTTGGAAACCACTGTGCTAGATGAAATGCTGACATGCATACTCAGAGAGATAATTTCAGCTGTTCCTTATAGGCCCCTAGGGCATATTGATAAATTGGTAGCCCCAGTAAGTAAGTAAGAAGATCCCTGCCATCTGATCTCATCCAGCCTCAGAGGGAGAGAAAGGCCAGCTAGCTCCATCAGGCCTGGCCTAAAGTAAGAAGACAAGCCCTCCCTCTAGTCCACCTGCCATGGTCCAGGCCTCAGAGAGAAAGAAGAACAGCTGGACTTATTCCCCTTCCCATTGCTATTCCCTTCTCCTTTTGTGTCCTGTCTTTTTAGATTGTAAACCTGAGGGCAGGGAACTGTCTAATTAACTATCTGTAAGCCTTTCTTGAGAGCCTTTCTGGCTGAAGAGCAGGGTATAAATACAATAAATAAATAAATATGTAAGACGCCATGCTGAAGACATGAGGGGAGAAACGACATGCAGGATGGGAAGGCTTTGAAGGGTGGCTGGGGTACTCAGTGGGTGCATGGGCCCTAGCATAATATATTTTTGTGCGCTATAATAATATATTTTGGGGTTTAAAAGATAGATGACATAAAGTACATGACAAGTAACAGTGCTTCTTTGGGAGCAAAAGAAATAATTTTCTAAAATGTTTGATTCTAGGAGAAAAAGTTGTGCAACTTATCATGGAATATGTGCCTTTGGGGAGCCTGCGGGATTACCTACCCAAGCACAATGTCAGCCTGGCCCACATTCTCCTCTTTGCCCAACAGATTTGTGAGGTAATGTCTCTCAGCCGGCAGATGTAAAAATTAATTTGGGCACAAACCCAGAAAATACAATATATTTGGGATCATGTATCCTGGTGTGGGATTGAAAGGACTCTTAATGGGTAAACAAGGGTAGGGGTCTGCATAAAAATGGTTCTTTGGCTCTGGGAGAGGACTTTCCTCCCAACTGGAAGAGCATGTGCTGAGATTTAGGATTCCTTGTTCTGATTTTATCCCAGTTTCTGATTTTTTGGCCTTCTTAATTGCAGAGTTAGGAAGGTAACCCATTTTAAATTGTTTGTTTGTTTGTTTGTTTAGGGGATGGCTTATCTCCATTCCTTGCGCTACATTCATAGGGATCTTGCAGCCAGAAATGTCCTTTTGGAGAATGAGAATGTAGTGAAGATAGGAGACTTTGGGCTTGCCAAAGCTATCCCTGAGGGACATGACTATTACCGTGTCTGTGAAGATGGAGATAGTCCTGTATTTTGGTAAGTAAGCAGTCACAAAATCTTAACAGACATTTGAAGAGTATGAAGACTGCATTGTAACCCATTCATTTAGACAATGTCGTATGTTGAAAACAAAGAGGCAAAGTTCACAATGTGTTCTGCATTTGGAAAGCTTCAGTGGGAAGAGTGGCAAAATATTCTGAATGATAAGGAAACATCTTGAGCTGTGAAATGTAAGAGCAAAAAGTAAGGTCTTTAGGAACTATATGCCTTTATATACTCTGATAACCCTTATTACCCTTTCCTCTGACTGAATGTTGCCAGCTTGTCTGGAAATGATTGATATTCTTCTGACATGAGTGGCAACAGTTTCAAGCTTCTGTGGCTTATGCCTTGAAAAAGAAGGGCTCTAGGCTTACAGCGTACAAACGCAGATCAAATGCAGATGCTTTCCAAAGAATCTGTCTTGGCTAGACTATGTAGAACTTGGTCTAGTTCAGCAAGGCAATATTCATGTTTTTATAAGCTATGACTATTACATGGAATGCCTGTTTTTCAGAGATGATGCAGTGCTGTGGTGTGTCCCACCAGGGATAAACAGAAGGGCCTGATCACTATGCTGCTCTGTTTGTGAGGTTTTCAGAAACACCTGATTGGTTGCTGTTGGAGACAGATCTTCAGACTAGATGGACTTTGCTCTGATCCAGCAAGGCAGCTTTTATGGCTTTTTATTAGCAATTCATCTGTGCTCTTTGGCTCTTTTCTATGTGCTGCAGGTATGCTGTGGAGTGCCTGAAGGACTGTAAATTCTACTACACCTCTGATGTCTGGTCCTTCGGTGTAACATTATATGAACTCCTGACACGGTGTGATTCTAGTCAGAGCCCTCCAGCAGTGAGTACAATCACTGGGGATACAAGAGGGTGATAAATGTTTGCTTAACAATGCCAAGGGTTGTGAAGTGATCTTAGTATGTTTCTGAGTCCTAAGTGCATCTCTCTGGATAACTGTACTCCAAGGCAGTGGATGTGCTCCTTCAACTGTAGTTTAGTTGCCCAATGTGCTTCATACAGTGCTCGTTGTTTAGCCAACTATGATTGGCACATACACCATACATGTGCTGGCTGTTTTTTGTTTTTGTTTTTTACAATATACACCAATTTGTTCAAGGGTTAAAAAATACCTATCTTATCCTAGTTTGTTTCCTACAGTCTCGATTAGTATTGATGCCTGGAAGAAAGCAAGCTTGTGCTATATGCATTTTCATAACCCTTGAAAAACAAGGTACACGTAACATGTGGTATCTTTATGCCTTCTTTCCAAGCACTTACTATAGATTTTTCCGTCTTGCATTAGAAATTCATTGAGATGATTGGAACAATCCACGGTCAAATGACAGTACTGAGACTTATAGAGTTGCTGGATAGAGGGAAAAGGCTTCCCATGCCAAAAGACTGTCCTGGTGAGGTGAGTCTGGTTCTGTTTTCTGTCTATATTATATGAACTACAGAACAGGATACAGTATATGTTTCAAAGGTTGTTACTCTGTAGCAATAAGCAAGATAACAGTTCTGTGTTGCATTGATAGCTAGCTGGCTAATACGACTGAAGCATTTTAGGGAGGAGCCTACTTTATCTGAAGTAGTGAAATCTTCCCATAAATGCTCTTGAAACTTGTTTAGCTTAGTCTCAAAGATACTACAAGATCCCTTTGCATCCTGATATTTTAGACTAACAGGACAAAGATGCTACAGGTTCTCTTTGTATATGGGCAAAATATGGGCAAAAATCTCAATATGTTCCCAGTTTGTCACAAGCTGCTTCCTTGATATGAACAGAAAATGCTGGAAATGTTGGCTTTTAAGAATGAAGGCTTGAACATTATATCTGAGTTGTGGTTTTCTGTATGTGGCATGTAACAATTAAATGTACTTATTTAGCCCTGATGCAGTTAATGATGTAGGAATCCTGAAATGGAGATATATTAGAATTACATTGTCTGATATTGCCCAATTCTTATGGCTGCAAGAATGTTGACCATGGAATGGTTCAATTGTCATTTATTCCTTAATGTAATTGTTAGGATGTGTAAATGTCCTATCCTCCAAGTAGCTTTGAATACTTTGTAAGGTGCCATCCATACGACTGATGGGGCCAAGCTCCTTTGTTTCAGCAACACAATTGCATTGTGGGCCTACAGACTATTCTTTCTGTGCTAGCTTTCTCTTCTTTATTCCATGTAACGGTTCTATTCTAAACCTGTGCTTTCTTCCACAGATTTATCGCCTGATGAAGAACTGTTGGGAACTGGAGTCTTCATTCCGCCCATCCTTCACAAACCTTGTACCCATCTTGAAAGCCTTCCATGAAAAGTACAGGGCCCAGGCTCCATCTGTTTTCAATGTGTGTTGAGCAAGATGCTGAGATTCTCAACCAAAGACCATACTCTGATATGCACTATGTGTGCCTGGAAAGCCACAGTGCCATGGAAGCTGCTTCCAAGTATTGACATGCCTTGCAATTCTGACTTAATGTCATTTTGCTGTCCAGAGCCAGTGAAGAACACTCCTGCTTTGTCAGGCTTTGCCTCTCACACACCCTCAAATGTGATGAAGTTCATGGGAACACCCATCCAGTTTTTCTTCCTGAACACAGGTAGCTTGTGCTCATGAAACAATCTCTGCTACTCTACCCACCCTTAGTCTTAGTGGTCCGGATGTCCGAGTGCAGGAAAGTGAGTGAATACATCAACTTCTTCAAACAGTTTTATGGTTTGCTGCAGAAGATATGCAGCTTGGATGAAAAGGTCATTGAGAAGAGAGCCTAGATATAACTTGTTACAGAAGATTCCTCTCTTGGACTGGATATGTAGCATGCAGAATATTTAGTGCTGCCTCTGTTTAATAATCATGAGACTATCTGTCCCTTTCCTTGAATCTGTTTTCCAAGGAAAGGTGCTTTTCTGAGATTTGCCTTTAATCCTTTCATTCAAAGGAAATGCTTTGGACTCACAAAAATGTATGAACTAGCTTTTGCACCTAGTTTTTAGGTATTTCAGAGCTCTTAAATCTCTGAGATGCCACCATCCTCCACCCATGGTATAGCCATCTTTGCACTTTGTCTTTGGAGTAGACATTTGTCTATCCATTAGATGTCTGCTGTGGAATCAGAGGTGCTCTCAGCTGATTCGATGCTAGAGAGGTGAATATCTGATTGTAACTTTTATCCCCATATTGCAGTTATGGATTCACTGCAAAATGCTACCCCATGACGGCTGAAGAAGATATTCTGCTTTGTTCAGAAATACCTCTCCACTTAGGAGAATTCACCCCAGGCATCAGTTTTCTCCTTCTCTATGAACTTTCTCAGAGCTCACTGTGCTTTTTAGATGACATAAATGGACTTGCTCTTTTTGTTTTGTACAAACCATTCTCCATCGTGTTGTTGGTCTGGAATCGCCAACCAATACCAAAACTCTTCAGCACCTTCCTATACCCTGCTCTTGCCATCCAGAAACTTTGAGGTGTGTGTCTTTTGAAGTTGAAGTGGGTGGGAGAAAGAAAGCTACAAGCCTTAAATCAAATTGAAAATGAACATAAGTAATGATAATGCCTTTGGCCAAAGACTTAGTTGCTGTTGCCCAATAACCATATTTTATGTAGCAAAATGTAATCAAGTTTTGACTTGTCTGTAAGCATTGATCCAGCTGGTAAGCCAGCATTTTGGAAAAATACAGGTGCCATCTACAGTTCAGATTGATCATGATTGTCTTTTATCTATTCTGTTTTTAAAATGTTTTCTTGCTTCCTAAGTCCCAGGAGCTCTTGTTTTCATTCCAGTTGTTCCAAGTACTTCAGTACTTTATTCATTTTTTGTCAAGCCTGCTTTGAATACAGCTAGCTCAGTTTTCATGCACGTTTTTGAAATCTCAGCAAATTGTTGCAGGTTCTAGATTTTGTCGCCCCCCCCCCAACCAGTACACCTTCAGTTCTGTTTCCTGCCTTGGGCTACATCTGCACTGTAGAAATAATCTAGTTTGGCACTACTTTAATTGCCATGGCTCAGTGCTATGGAACTCTGGGAACTGTAGTTTTGTGAAACATTTGTGAGACATTTTGTGAGCTTAGGTGTCACAACAAACTACAAGACCCAGAATTTCCTAACACTGAGCCATGACAGTTAAAGTGGTGTCAAACTGGATTATTTCTGCAGTGCAGATGCATCCCTAGTAATCTGTGTCTTGGTCACTTATCTCTTCTCCATAACAGGATTGGTCTTGACTGCTTTTTTTGTGAATTTGAGATGGCAGGAAATTGATCCGCTTGTCCTAGGCTGTTTTTCCTTGGAGAGGGTTAGTTTTTGAGAAATATCTCCCACAAAAGAATTCACTTACGTACACTTACAGTGTTTCTTTTCTGTTCTTTTTCTGGGAAGATTGATCAAATATTAAGGAATGACAAACACAGGTGATTAAAAACTGCACATGCATTAATTGTGCTGTGACTGCCAGTTGTATGCTTCTGTTCTTCAGAGGCTTGGTCTTGTTTCCAAGTGTCCACTTGGTTGAGGGCCACTTGAGTTTAAGAAAGGGAACGCATGAAAAGCTAGGAGTCGTCTTGAGCTTATTGCCCATTTTTACCCAAACAGTTTAATCCTTTGAACCCTTGGTTGGTATATGTACTGACATGCAGCTCTTGAGTACCAAATGAAAGAATTGGAGGGAGAGGTTGCATATTTATTCTCTGGATATGATGTTTAATGCCTACTAAATATGGTAAGGGAACTTGTAGTACTGCTTGGATTTTTAAGAAGAGCACCTGGCAATGCTGCATACAAACTATCAGAAAACTTTGTAGGATCGCTACCTCTCTCACTCGATATAGCTTGACTGCATAAACATAGCTTTGAAACTCTTCAGGGTTGAGAGTCAAAATACATATTGAAATAGTACATAAACTGCAAGTGGGACACTCTTATGTTTTGAATGTATTTTCCCCTAAGACCTTAGTAAAGTCAATCAATAGCATCTAATAGTGGTTTGCTACCATTTCAGCTCCCACCCCTTCCTGACCAACACACACCAGAATCCAGACCTAGAAAACTAATTTTGTAAGCACCAAAAGAAAGCCATCCTGCACATCTTATGCCTGCTTGCTTAACTCATTTTTTAGGGTTTTCTGTAACTATGTGTTCATAAGAGGGCAGCCTTAAGAGTTGTTTATGTTGAGCAGCAGTGCCCTCCACTATCCCCATAGTTCTTGGCAGGTAGCAGTTTGCAATGGGTTTGGTGTGGATCAGTGTTTAAAGGAGACAAATACTTTGTGTAGGGACAAACCCAAGCTCTCTTTGCATGTTAACCTTTGAGGTTTTTGTACTAAACATAAAAAGGTGGTTGTTACATGGACTGTTAATTCTAGAAAGACTTCTTTCAGTTTTGCAAGTCTATTGAAACAGTTGATATAAAAGATGAATAGATGTTTACAAAGTTCTTGGTGTTAATCACATTTATTCTTTTGGAGGACTGCATGACCACCTGTAGGTATATTTCTTTCAACTAGTCTTCTCTCCCCCTCCCCTGTACATTTTATTTCTGGGTACAGAATGGCATCCCGAGCCTGCACTACTAACCCTGTCTCTGGAGTATGGAACAGTGCCACCTGTCTTAGCTGCCAAGTTACTTCTGGCCTACAGAGCTAAGCTGGAAAACTTCACAGCATTGTGCCTTTTTGTATCTGGAACTGCACTGAAGAATGGAGGCAAGGACTCCTCCCTCCCCAGAAGCATAGGCAAGCTTCAGCTCAGCCTCCCTTGCTTTATCTTGTGTCCAAAGCTGCTGTGTGCGTGTCTGTGTGCATGTGCAAGAGAGAGAGAGGGAGTGAGTCTATACATGTGTGAGAATGTGTTTGAGGAAATTCATTCATGGAAACCTGTAATGTGAATGTACTCTGTTCTAGTCTAGCAGTAGCTAGAGTCAACTATGTGTAATACAATACCGTGCTAATATTCTATAAATTTTCTTTAAATAAACACCATGTAACTTTTCATGGCTCTGTGGAGTTTTGTGGATTGCCAGCTATTTCTACTGGTGCTAGAAAACTGCCTTGTAGAATGCAATGGGATCTTGTAGCAACTTTGAAACAAACTGAAAGAAAGAAGCTGGTAGCATGAGCTTTCAGAGATTTCGGAAGAAGTTAGAACAGTATCGCACTACATTGTTATGGCATTATTCCATTTTGACCACTATGGCTGTCTCCTGTGGAATTGTGGGATTTGCAGTTTAGGGAGGAGCATTTAGAATGCTCAGCCAGAGAGCTATTAGGCCTCACTAAACTATAAAACCCAGAATCCCAGAGAAGGCAGCCACAGCAGTTAGAGTAGAATAGTACTGTAGTGCTATAACAGTGTAGTGTGATACTGATTTTTGTGTCAAAGATGCTTTTCGTGTACTGATTTTCCAGATTAACACAGTTATGTCTTTGGATTCTGCCCGGTAGAATCAGTATGTAGAGCGATCTTGTAGCACCTTTGAGACTAACTGAAATAAAGAAGTTGGCAGCATGAGTTTTCGTAGACTGAGTCTATGAAAGCTCATGCTGCCAACTTCTTTCTTTCAGTTAATCTCAAAGATGCTACAAGATTGCTCTACATACTGATTCTACAGACTAACATATCTTTGAATTCTGCCTTGTAGAATGTATAGCCAAAAGTGGTATCCTCTATTGCAAGAGCTTGTAAATGAGCTAATTTATGTTGTTAAAATATTTAAACTTGTAGTCTTCCAGATTTTGTAGCACCTGAAAGGCTAGCAGATTTATTATAGCATAAGCTTTCAGTGGCTATATTTCTAATTCATTAGATCTCAGTGACGTGGACTCTAATCTAAGAAAGCTTGTGCCATAATAAATCCATTAGGCTTTTAAGTTGCCATAAGATGTCATTTGTAATTCATGCGTCTTTGGTAAGTGTCTGAAACTGCCTAGAATGGCCAGCTTTTACTTATGGAACTAATGCTTTTGGTTTAAACATACTGTATTAAGATATGTCATCAGTCAGAAAAGGAGGTTTCCACCTGAACAGCTTCTGCAGTTTTAGATAAAGCAAATGTTTCTTGACAGCCAGACTGAATTGGAAAATGTAGATAAAGTGGGGATGGGAAACAGGGAATCCTTCAAATGTTTTGCAAATCTCAACATCCCACACTATTGGCTGTGTTGGCTAGGGCTGATGGGAACCCCAGTCTTACAAGGAAGGGGTCTTAAACTCCCTGCCCCTTTAGGATCGAATGGCAAATCAGCTGGGAGGGAAGAATTACAAGGAAGAGAACAGTATAAAAAGATGCCAGGTCAGAAAGGGATAGAAATGCTAAGAGAATGTCTGGGGAAAGGGAAGGTAATATGGAAAGTGTGTGTCAACTGAAGGATGGGAGGAGGAAGAGCTGCATTGTGAAGCACTGAGGGGTTGTCCAGCTGCTTGGGGTTTTTTTCCCCTTAAGGTTTCACCATTTGGGCTTCGAAAAGGCTAGCCAATGCTGGAAATGAGGTGCTGGAGTAGATGTGTCTTTTTTGGTCTGATCCAAGAAAGCTGCTTTTAACATTCTTACCATTATACCCCTTCCTTACTAAGAAGAAAATGGTTCCTGCACAAGGCATATTTTAAACATTAAGCATCAGCAAGTAGTAAAAGAGTTCTCATACCTGGAATCAAACATTGATAGAAACAGGGACTGCAGCCAGGAAATCAGAAGAAGATTTGACTGGGAAGAGTGACTATGAAAGAACTAGAAAAGATCCAAAAATGCTAAGATATACAGTGGGCCTTTGGTATCCGCTGAGATTTGGTTCCAGGACCCTCTGTGGATACCAAAATCCTTGGATGCTCAAATACCATTATATATAGTGGCATAGTAAAATGGTATTGCTTATTAAAATGGCAAAATCAAGGTTTGGTTTTTGGAATTTATATCTTTCTAAAATATTCTCAAGCTGTAGATGCTTGAATCTGTGGATAAGAAAAATCCATGGCTATGGAGGGCTGACCATACAACTGAACATGAAAGTTAGAATCGTATAAGCCATTGATTTCCCTGTTACCATGGATAAAAATATCAGTGGATAAAAACATCATGTAAGGATGTGAGAGCTGGACAGTTAGGAAAGAAGACAGGAAGAAAATCAATTCATTCGAGATGTGCTGGAGAAAGGTGCTGAGGATCCTATGGACAAAAAGACAAACAAAAGGGTCCTAAATCAAGCCAGACATTTCCCTGGAAGCCAAGATGACCAAGCTGAGGCTGTCATACTTTGGACACATCATGAGAAGGCAGAACTCATTGGAAAAAGTAATGCTAGGAAACGTGGAGGGAAGTAGAAAGCGAGGAAGACAGCATGCTAAATTGATCAACTCTTATTAGGGAGGTGACGGCTATGGGTTTATAAGAACTAAGCAGAGTAGTGGAGAATGGGGTCTTGGAGATCTCTCATCCACAGGGTTGCCATCAGTTGAAGTCAACTCAAGGGCAGTTAACAACAACAAAACATTTAGAAAACTATCCAAGCACAGTAGCCACAGAATTTCAGTTTTTTAAAAAGTGGGAAGAGTGTGCATTATGAATCAGCAGGAAATAGCATGCACTGAAATAAATACAGGCCAGCATGGCTCATTGGCGTTACATAATTTTGGTTAAAATAACATTAAAACGCTGTCACTTGTCAACCAGCCTAGTGGCTGTATAGCACACTGCTGCCATGTTTTCCTTTCTACATCTGCAGAAAGGTCTAAGGCTTAAATTCTACACAATTACAGTGAATATATACACAGATTAAATTCAGAGAGAGAAGTTTCCCTGGTTGAGCTGGGAATCAAAGAGGTCCTCCTTTTCCAGGCCATGTCCTCAATTTCAGCCTTCTGTCCAGGAGGAATTCCAAAATTTCCACCATTTTGAGCACGACCAAGAAGCCCATTGAGTAGCGCCACAATTTCTGTTCCCTTTGGAGAAATTGCTGTCTTCGCAGCAAATAGAGGGTCTGGATCTTTCGAAATACATATGTTTTTCCTCAGAGCAGCAGCAAACATGATTCGCCCCCAGAGCTCAAGATTAGTTTATGGTCCACAACACACTGCGGAAATAATCTAGTTTGAGACTGCTTTAACTGCCCTGGCTCAGTGCTAGGGAATCCTGGGAATTGTGGTTTATTGTGGCACCAGAGCTCATTCTCTGACAGAGAAGGCTAAGTGTCTCACAAAACTACAGTTCCCAGAATTCCCTAGCATTGAGCCAGTGCAGTTAAAATGATCGCAAACTGGATTATTTCTAAGGTGTGTTTTGGGTTTAGCTATGCCATATAGCTATAAATGAACCATAAGAAATGAATTTATATGAGTGTTTCTGTTCTACGTTGTTCTTGAAAGGCTTACATGTTGTGGCACCTTGTCCTCCTTTGCTGTTACCTTGTCACCTTGTCTGAGGCGGAGAGAGTGTGACTTGTGTGAGAGTGTGTCATCCAGTGAGTTTTTCTGCTCGAGCGGGGATTCGAACCCTGGTCTCCCAGAGTCGTAGTCCAGCATTCAAACCACTACACCACACTGCCCCTTACTTTCAGAGTACTATCGTGCTATAAAATAAAATCTCAGTACAGAGGCAGCATGGCCTTAGTGGTTTGGGTGCTGGAGTATGACTCTGGAGACCAGGGTTTGAATCCCTGCTAGGCCATATAAACCCACTGGGTGACCATGGGCAAGTCACACTCTCTCAGCCTCAGAGGATGGCCACGGCAAGCTCCTTCTGATCAAATCTTCCCAAATTTCACTTTAGGTTCACCAAAAGTCGGAAACGACTGGAAACTAGACAAAGGTGCATCCGCACTGCAAAAATAATTCAGTTTGACACCGCTTTCAAAACCATTGCACGATGTTATGGAGCAATTCTGGGATTGGTAACTATGATCCAAAACACACTGCAGAAATAGTAACCCTGTTTGAGGCTGTTTTAATTGCTCTGGCTCAGTGCTATGGAATCCTGGGAATTGTAGTTCATTGTGGCACCAGAGTGCTCTCTGGGAAGTGCAGTTTTGTGAGGCATTCTCTGTCAAGAGAGCTTTGGTGCCAGAATAAACTACAATTCTTCCTAAGATTCCCTAGCACTGAGCCAGGGCAGTTAAAGCTGCCTCAAACTGGATTATATTCCATTTTCTAGAATGTACGCCATTGGCAGGTCCATTTCATTTCATTTCATTTCATGTTCTATTTTGTTTTGTTCTATTTTAATTTATTCATTTTCTGTTTTATGTACAGCTCTGTGTAAACCTGCAGCGCTTTATAAATTATTGTTATTATAAATTATATAAATTATTTATATAAATTATTATTATCTAACTGGATTTAATAAGAATAATAATATATTATCACTATTATTATTTCTGCAGTGTGTTTTATTGATTTTATTTAGGACCTTTGTGTGAGGTATTTAGCCTTCTCTGTCAGAGCTCTGGTGCCACAATAAACTGCAATTCCCAGGATTCCCTAGCATTGAATCAGGGCAGTTAAAGCTGCCTCAAAGTGGATTATTTCTGCTGTGCATTTTATTTATTTATTTAATGAAGTATTATTATTATCACTTTTGCAGTGTGTTTTATTTATTTACTTATTTTGAACTTTTGTGTGTGACTTGAGGCGTTTAGCCTTCTCTGTCAGAGAGAGAGTGTCTTGGCGCCACCACAAAATTCCAAATCGTGTGATGAAGAGCCGGGGGCGGGGGGGCAGTTAAAGCGGTGCTAAAGCGGATTACTGTATTATTATTAACGCAGTTTCCTACAGGACTGGAGACGGAGAGGAGAGAGCAGCAGCAGCAGCAGCTGCCGCCTCGTGAAAGGCCTAATTTGCATACTGCCCACTGATTGGCCGACGGGGGCTAACGGCATGCAAGGACTGTGGGCGGAGTCTCTGTGCACTAACGGCCATCCAGGGCTGTGGGCGGGGCTTCTGTGCACCAATGGGCTGGCGGCGTGGCGCCGAGGCCGCTCTTTCCCCTCCTCTCGCTGGTCTCGGCTGAAGAAGAGGAGGAAGGAGAGAAATAGAGGGCCTCGGGCTCCTAAGATGGCGGCTGCAGGAGCGGCTGCTGCGCCTGGTTTCTCTGTGGGGGCGAAGGCGGGCTCTTCCGCGGGCCCCGGCAGCCCGGACCCGGGCTCAGCCAACGCCCCCGAGGAGGAGCTGCCTCCCTTGGAGCCGGGCGAGGTGGGGAGCCGCCTGGAGAGGAGCGCCCGGCAGTTCCGCAACCGGCGCAAGGTCCTCATCCGGGGGCTCCCCGCCGACGTCGCCAGCCAGGTAAAGGAGGAGGAGGAGGAGGGAAGAGGGCTGGCTGCGAGAGGGAGGGAGGGAGGCCCCTCTTCCCTGGGCTGCAAGGAAGCCTGATGGTGGTAGGAAACATGGATAGGACTTATACCCAGGCAATGGGGAAAGAGAAACAGTGAAGGAGTCCCCATGCCTGGGATCAAGCATGGATAGGGAAACCAGAAGGATTGGATTAAGAATTAGGAAAGGTCCTAAAATGCAAAGATACACAACTCAGCACCAAAGTCCAGCATGTTTAGGAAGGGTGGCTGCAGCCAGGAAGATCAGAAGGAGATTAAGGATAGGAAGGGCAGCTATGGAAGAACTAGAAAAGATCCTCAGATGCAAAGAGAAGCATTGATAGGAATGGAGACTGCAGCCAGGCTTAATGTTGAACATAAAGAGGGTACTTAACAGCAATGGGAAGAGCACCTTTGAAAGAATCAGACAGGACCTAAAGAGTGAAGATACACAAGAGAGCACTAAAGTTAGACTTGCCCAAGCCATAGTATCCCCCCATCACCATGTCCAGGGTGATCAGCAAAGGAGGACAAGGCACCGCAAAATGTTGGACACTGATGAAAAATGAAGGACCTAACCAAATGAAAGCTAAAAACAGTAATACAAATGCAAGTGCATGCTTCTTGGTCACGTTCAAAATGGAGGGCATTTTGGAATCCCTCCTGCATGGAAGATTGAAGTGGAGGCTGTGTCCTGGGAAAGGAGGGCCTCTGGTCACCCTGGCCATGCATGGATGAGAGAGCAAAGAGGGCAGATGAGAGGAAGACCAACGCATCTGAGATGAGGTGCTGAAGAAGGGTGTTGAGGAGGCTATGGATGGCCAAAAAGACAAATTAGTTCCTAGAACAAATCAAACCTGAAATCTTTCTGGAAGTCAAGATGAGGAAACTGAGGCTGTAGTAGTTTGGCCATGTCATAAGAAGGCATGATTCCCTAGAAAAGATGCTAATGCCTGGGAAGTTGGAGGGATGTAGAAAGAGAGGAAGACCGCGTGCTAGATGGATAGACACTATTAAGGAGCTCATGGGCCTGAATTTGCAGGACCTGAGCAGAGCAGTAGGGGATATGGGGTCTTGGAGATGTCTCATCCACGGGATTGGTGTGAGTCGGAGCTGAACATGTGGGGAGTGGTGGTGAAATGGACATTTTTATTTTTGAGGTACCTGATAGCATAGCTGGTTCAAAGTTGGTCTGTCTTAGTGGGAGGGAGGACTCTATTACTGTACTCTCTCACTTGGAGAAGAATGCTGATGAACTCTAAACTTTGCATATCACATCTGATAAACCATGCTCTAGGACTATGACTCTGGAGACCAGCTTTCACTTCCCAGCTGGGCCATGAAACCCACTGGGTGACCTTGGGCAAGTCACACTCTCTCGGCCTCAGAGGATGGCAGCAGCAAACCCTTTCTGAAGAAACGTGCCAGAAAACCATATGATAAGTTCGCCTTTGGGTCACCCTAAGTACAAAATGACCTGGAGGCAGACAACAACAAAATTCTTCACAACATTACCCCTCACCAAATTTTTAAAACTCTCAATTCTTCTTGCTTTGCGTGGTGAGGGTTGTTGTTGTGTGTGTTTTTTTGTTTTTTGCTGTTCTTTCATCTATAATGAAAATGTTGCTTTACAACAAACAACTCAAAACACCTAAAGCCACTTCTGATGAAGCAGGCTCTAGTCCTCAAAATGTTATTCAACAGCAAATCTTTAAGATGTTGTGAGTCTTCGTGCTTCTCGATATGATTGGTGAGGTTTTTGTTTTGGGGTTGCTGTTTTTGTCGGGGGGGGGAGTTGCTGTTCTTTCATATGTACTAAAAATATTGTTTTATTATAGTTACTAGCTGTGTGCATTCAAGTTGTTTCTGACTTATGGTGACCCTAAGGTGATGCTATCATGGGGTTTTCTAGCACGTTTCTTCAGAAAGGTTTTGCTGTTGTCATCGGAGAGAGTGTGACTCACCCAATGTCACCCAATGGGCTGAGAAGGGAATCAAACCCTGGTCTCCAGTCACAGTCCACAACTCAAACCACTACACCATACTGTCTCTCTATAACATGTAAAATATCCCATCTTGATCTAATGACCAACAAAATCAGTTGACTAGAAACTACTTTTCTGAGTTCTGCAGAGTGTTTTCCTCACATGCAGATTGTGCTTATATTCACATACAGAAAATAGGGAAGGTTGTAAACAGTGTTGAAAAGGTCTTGCAGTGTGAAGAGAAATAGTAGCTCTGTGACACTCCTGTGCAGAGACCAAACATATGCAGTTTAGCACTGCTCTCTGGTGCTTACATATGCTGCTACTAATGACTGCTGTTGTTGCATATCTCACTGTGTACACTTTCTGTGTATTTGTGTAGGACCGATACATCTACTGCTGTATCCTTGTGCTTGATAGTATTTTGGTCCTGCTGTTCACTCTTTCTTCTCTATTTGCAGTCTGCTAGTTGAGTACAGTATTCTGAGGCTTTTGCAACAGTGATAAATCTGTTGGCCTTGAGAAGGGCATGCATGTGTGTTTTACCTGCAACTAGTTAACACACCCACCAGGATGTAATGCTTTTGTATGTATATAGCATTATTCTTTGCATCAAGGTTTCTAGCGTCTGTGACTTTCTCAGTGCTGCAATATAGGAGAATGGACTGGAAGCACTGCTTGGGTATTTTGCCTATGTGTTTTTATTTATTTGTTCATTTAATGATTTATATCCCGCCTTTCTCCCAAAGTGGGACCCAGAGCAGCATGCACAGATGTGCTGTAGAGCATTGACACAGGCAGATGATACAGCAACTTTACTGAAGCTAAACAGGTCTGTGTTTGGTCAGTTCTTAGATGAGAATCCATCTTTGATTTCTGGAGAAAACAGAAGGAATGATACAACTATGCACAGAACCACAGATGTATTTTATAGAGATGGAGGGGTTGAAGAGAGTGCTACATGTGTGCATGCATTGCACAATCTATTTAGCAAAAACATTTCCTTTCTTTAAAATGTCCAGTTTTTGTCCAAAAGTGCAAAATAGAGGTTAATTTCCAAAACAAAGACAGTTACACTACATGTCAACCACTCTATATTGTATCCCGGGTACTCAGAGGATTCCACTCTTCATTATAATGTCCTTGAAAGGAGATGCTGGGTCTCTCAATGAAGGTGGTAGGCAGTAGGTTCAGAAAATACAAAAGGAAATGCTAGTTCACACAGTGCATCACTAATTTATAGAAGCCTTAAGTCTAATGCTGGTTGCTTGTGAAGAGGAACATAAAAAATGAGACCAGTTGGGATTTCTGCTTGAAGTATTGTTACCCTTCTTTTCCATCTTATAGTAAGATACTCTGATAAGATTTTAAAATCATTTCTACTTGAAAACTTAAAACAACAGGTCAGTAATACTTGAGAAAGAAAACAAGTACAGGATAAAACAATCAACTGTTACTAGAGATGTTGGTTTTGTTGCAAAGTCTATAATAAAACTATGTTTGCATAGCATTTGATCTCTGGAGCTACAAGTTCTATGGCAGGGAAGGTTCCTCCTGAGTTGAAGCCACCCCTAAACTCCACAGGGAGCAGAATGTAGAGTACTATCTTGGTGACCTGAGTAGAAGGATAGAATCATGTCAAAGAAGATAGTCATAGAATCATAGAGATGGAAGAGACCACAAGAGCCATCCAGTGCAACCCCATTCAGCCATGCAAGAAAACACAATCAAAGCACCCCCGCCAGATGGCCATCCAGTTTCTGTTTAAAGAAGAAGACTCCACTACTGTTCAAGAAAACATGTTCCACTGTCAAATAGCTCTTACTGCCAGTAAGTTCCTCCTAATGTTGAGGTGGAATCTCTTTCCCTGTAGCTTGCTTCCATTGCTCTGGGTCCTACTCTCTGGAGCAGCAGGAAACAAACTTGCTCCATGCTTAATATGACACCATTTCAAATACTTAAACAGGGCTATCATATTATCTCTTAACTATCTCTTCTTTAGGCTAAAATACCTAGCTCTCTTAAGCATCTCCTCAGAGGGCGTGGTTTCCAGACCTTTCACCATTTTGTTTGCCCTCTGGACTCACTCCAGCCTATCACCATCCTTTTTGAATTGTGGTGCCCAAAACTGGGGACAGTATTCCTGGTGAGGCCTGACCAAAGCAGAAGGGAGTGGTGCTGTTACTTCCCTCGATCTAGACACTATATTTCTATTGATCTTTCAAGTAATATGATTCCAAGCCATTTTTATTTTCAGTAGTAATAATTAACATTTTTAGATTTTCCTTAGAAATTGGAATGCATCAGGAGCCATTGGAGCTGAATAAGCAGCGAAATCTCAGGAACCAAAGAGCTTGCTGTAATTAAAACACCATATGATGCATTTTGGGCCATCTGAAAATTCTGAACCTTTTTCAGAGGCATCTGTGTGTGTGTGTGTGTGTGTGTCAATTTATGCCAACTGTATGAATTTCCAAGGTTTTTCTTAGTCAAGGAATACTCAGAAGTGGTTTTGCCAGTGTATTCATATCAATAGGATGATCATGACTGCAGTCAGGATGGACTTTTTTGGAGCTGGTGTACTGATACACTAGTTTGCATCTATGTAAAGGTACTATTTCTAAAGCCACTATCTGTTCTTTCAGGAGCAAGATTGGCTTTCACAGCACTCCTGGGGAGGTGTGGGGAAGAGGACAAAGGCAAATGGAAGCAGACTTAGTATGATCCTTAGGTAAAAGATGTTGTGAG
>NC_056523.1:196470143-196509762 GCF_019175285.1 Sceloporus undulatus
ATGCCTGGATTCAACTTTTTATTTCAGTTGTGCAGGCCAAGCAGGGCTTAGGAGGGAAGGAGGTCTCCTTATCTGCTCTCCTTTTTAAAACAAAAACTTGGTTAATTCCAAGTCTTGTCCATGTGCAGTGATTCAGAGACTGTTGGTTTATACCGTATTGGATGTGTTCACTGTGCCTTAGGTCTACTGTTTATTGATGGAGAACATTTGTAACTACATTGAGCCAAGTACTCAGCATGGCCGCAAACTAATCTATAACTTCCTTACTAAGTCCACTCATGCTACTGTTTCTTGTAGTGTCGTAACTACGTAGCATCACAAGTATGTATGTGAATTATCTGGCTATCCCTGTTGTGAAATATAACTAGAGACTTCAGTAAATCCAATAACATAAAAAGCCACCAGACAGTGATACCTTTCTTGGGACAACCAAAATGAACAATATATATGTTGCAAGCTTTTGAAGATCCACTGGCTTCTTCACCAGGCAAGGTGTTAAAAACCATGCAGGAGAGGGAAAAATGGAAGATGTTAGTCATAGGCCTGCATTTTGTTGTTTTTGTTCTCAGTTCAGATAGCATGGATGGGTATTACTTGCAGGCTGACACCTCCTCCTGCTGGCCATGTGGCAACTGGGTAGTAGTAGTAGTAATAAAAATTTTACTGCAACTGGGAGATTCTCAAAATCCAGGAAAATTAACATCCATTTGCAGCACAAAAATATATTTCCTTTGCAATCTTCATCCAGTGTGAAATATTTACTGAGATAAAAATAAACAAGCATTATCCAGACAGTCTTTGATTTGCTAAGTGTCATAATCAGGAAAAGTGTTGAACAGAAAGATTTATTTCCTAACAAAGTAGGAAGCAGAACTTGGGGCACTGGTACAAAAAACCCAATTGGTTAAGACTTTAGTTGGGGGGACCACCAAACCTGGGTTTACAGTGCCATTAGTGGGGGAAATTTTCTAATACATTAAAGCTAAATTGCAAGATAAAAGAAATCATAGAAGAAGATGGCATATGTTACTGTAGTTGACACTTGCCCCTTGGATGCACCATTTGTTTAAATTGGACTCTTTTTGTACTTTAATTTGTTTTCCTAAAGCTGGCAGTTTCCAGATGTCTTGGACTACAAACTCCACCATTCAGTTGTTGGTGCAATTATGGGCTTTGTAATCTAATATAGTAAATCTGGAAAATGTTAGGTTGGGGAAGTATGCTTTCTAAGATGCTATCAGTCAGGTGTTATCACTGCATCTCTCTTCTTTCCTTCATCACACACTACCTCTGCCAACATGTATGCTATTCTTTCACCCTTCAAACAATATGTATTGTTTATCTGGATTAGGGAAGATTGAGGAATTAAGGGCTAAAGCCAATTAGTATTCCCAACCACAGTAGATGCACTGAAATGAATGGGACCTGGTTAGCAAGTACTAATATATGTTCCATTGATTCAGTAGGTGTACTGTAGTTGGGCCTAGAAAAAAGATTTCACCTTTTACTTAAATGAGAGATTGCTAATCTAGTGCAGTACTGAATTATTATCTGCTCTGTTTGGTTGCTACATGCAGTGAAGTTTTATTTTCCCTAGGAGCAATAAAACATGCCAGTTTGGCCAAGTGTCATCCCAGGAAAAGCATAAATGGCTTGATTCTTCTGCATGAATGAACTGGACTTCTTCTGACTACCTTGCAGTGTGACTGGGAGAGTTTATGGAGCACAACAGTAGAAGAATGCATTGTCCTCGCCTTGGATAAACAAGGCTGGGAGTTTGAAACTGAGCTTGGACTACTTTATCTGGCCTATGAGTTGGTGATGAAGGGGCATCTACCAATCTCAACACTTTTTTAAAAAAGGGGGGATGTAATTAATAGTTGTAATTATTTGAAGGGAGTGTTATAGATTCATTCTTGTTTTTCCAGAGCTGTACCTATTTTTATATAAGAGACTAGGACCCAGAACAATGGATGCAAGCTCCAGGAAAAGAGATTCCAACTTAACATTAGGAGAAACTTCCTGACAGTAAGGGCTGTTCAACAGTGGAACAAACTCCCTCAGAGTGTAGTGGAGTCTCCTTCTTTGGAAGTGTTTAAGCAGAGGCTGGGTGGTCATTTGTCAGGGATGCTTTGATTGAGATTGCCTGCATTGTAGGGGGTTGGACTGGATGGCCCTTGTGGTCTCTTCCAACTCTACGATTCTATGTTTCTATGATAAGTTTTGATAAGAAAATAGAAACCAACTTGCTGATCATGGCAAGAAAAAGTGTCAGCCAGAGGTAAAATGGAACTCTAAAATTACAGAGTTGAGCCAAAATAGCATGGAAAGAGCTTTGCCAATACATTTTTAAAAGGCTCTTACTTGGGGTGAAGGATCGAGCATGTGTAGTGAGTTGAGCATTGGACTAGAAAGCCACTGGGTGACTTTGGGCAAGTCACACACTCTCAGCCTCAGAGGAAGACAAAGACAAACCCTCTCTGAACAAATCTTGCCAAGAAAACCCTGTGTTAGGTTGCCATAAATTGGAAATGACTTGAAGGTACATAATAGCAACAATAATACCCAAGAGCAAAGGGTCAAAACTAAACTGCAATCGTATCCATCTACCTCCTAAAACTGGTTTTACTTAATCTGCCCTGGTGGGCCTTTAAAAGAGACTAATGCATTGTCCAAAGAGTCCTGCAGAGCTAAGTTACTTTCCTGTCCCTCATGCTGGTCTTCCTCTTTCCATAAATTTCTCCTACAAGGTTTAGGCATAGGTAAGAGGGGAAATACCCAGCAAAGTGTAATCTGATCAATTGAGTCCTTACTATTTTTTCCTACCTTCCAGCAGAAGCAAATAAGCGTGAACAGACTCTGTACAGACATCTGTTGTCCATTAAAGCAGTGAATTTGCATATGATATTTTTAGTCTGAACTAAGTTTGATACTGACTATAGTGAGCTTAGCCTTTGTTGGGCTTAAAGTTAGTTAATTCTGCAAACCAGTTAATAATGAATTCTCTTGGTCCAAGTTCTGGTACAAAGGAGATGCAGTGAGTAAAAATGGGGAAGATGTCTCTTTCTATCAGTGCTTGCTTAGCATCATGGTAATTATTTGAACTTCTTGGTGGTGTCATGTAGGGATAAAGCTGAAAGGGCAAGAGCATGCCGTTCCATTCATTTTGGGAGTGATTATAGTTATTGGAATATGTATTTTGTGAAAGTTATATATGGAGTGCAGAACTGGCATCTTGTATATCTCAGCTTTATATTTATGTGGAAAATGAAATTATATTTAAAATTGTATAGATAATAGTGGATGAAATACATTGTATTTAAATAGGCATGTGAAAGAGATCTAGAAGTCCTAGTACACAACAAGTTGAACATGAGTCAACAGTGATGTGGCAGCTAAATTTCAGTATGACCTGTGCCACATCATTAGGCGTATAGTGTCAGTGACGGTGAACCTTTTAGAGACTTAGTGCCCAACTCAATGGCATTCCTGCACCGGGACTTCCCCAGAGACAGTTGAAGGCACGGGAGGGCAGGAGAAGAGGAGGAACAGGCGCTTACCCCCTCTTCCCCTGCCCTCTCATGGTTTCAACTGTCTCCATGTACCATAGGTTTGCTACCACGGGTCTACATTGAGGGCAGTAATAGCACCCCACTCTTCCGCTTTGGTCAGGCCTCACCTTGAATGCTATGTCCAGTTCTGGACACCACAATTCAAAAAAGATGTTGAGAAGCTGGAGCATGTCCAGGGAAGGGCAACAAAATGATGAAGAGTCTGGAAACCATAAAGCCCTATGAGGAGAGATTAAGAGAGCTGGGTATGTTTAGCCTGGAGAAGAGAAGGTTAAAAGGTGATATGATAGCCCTGTTTAAATATTTGAAAGGGTGTCATGTTGAGGAGGGAGCAAGCTTGTTTTCTGCTGCTCCAGGGAATAGCAGTGGATGCAAACTCCAAGGAAAGAGATTCCACCTCAACATTAGGAGGAACCTCCTGACCATAAGAGCGATTGAAAGTGGAAGACACTCCCTCAGAGAGTGGTGGAGTCTCCTTCTTTGGAGGTTTTTAAACAGAGGCTTGGATGGCCATCTGTTGAGGGTGCTTTGATAGTGAGTTCCTGCATGGCAGAAGGGGTTCAACTGGATGGGCCTTGAGGTCTCTTCCAACTCTATGATTCTGTGATTCAAATGTGCAGGAATGACAGTGTAATTTGCATACGTTGTACAGGTTATTGAAGTTTCCCTCTTTTGGCACAAAATATGGTTTATGTTGGCACAGTGTCCGCTTTAAATGTGAAAGGTACAATATATCAAGTCATTTAGTAAATGAAACAAATACAGTGGTACCTCGGGATACGAATTACCCAGCTTACGAATTTTTCGGGATACGAAAAAATCCCATAGGGATTTATTGTTTCTGGTTACGAACGTTTTTTCGGGTTACGAAAAAACGCCGGCGCTGTTTAAATGGAGCCGCGGCAGAGCCGCGGCTTTTTTCCCCATTAGCGCCTATGGCAATTCGGGTTACGAAGGTTTTTCGGGTTACGAAATTAGCCGCGGAACGAATTACAGTGGTGCCTCGGGTTACGAAATTAATTCGTTCCGTGGCACCGTTCGTAACCCGAAAAGCCTTCGTAAGCCGAATTGCCATAGGCGCTAATGGGGAAAAGCCGCGATTCCGTGCGAAAAAGCCGAAAAAAGCACCAAAAGTTTTTTCGTAACCCGAAAAAACATTCGTAACCCGGAACAATGTTTTCCTATGGGATTTTTTCGTATCCCGAAAATTTCGTAACCTGGGTATTTCGTATCCCGAGGTACCACTGTAATTTCGTAACCCGAGGCACCACTGTACAGATTTGCACATCCAGTTTTATTCAGAAGTATATTTGCATGGGTAAAAAGCAAGGTTTAATAAGTGGCAGAGAACTGTGATTAAGGAGGGGATGTGAAAAGCCATGCAGGGTTAGCAACCTCCTCTTCTGTGTATTCAGGACTTTTTGCAGGTGCTGCCTTCACATCTTTCCACAAAGGATACCTAGAACATGCCTCATTTTGCTGTTTCTTTGTCTTTCCCAGTGTTCCAACATTACAATTGTCATTGTTTTTCCTATATATTCCAACCCTGTGTGTGTGTATATATATAAACGCAACACAAAGAAGAGCATATTACACACACACACACACCTATCATTAAGAAATGGGCATTGTATTAATCACTTGTACTGCTCTTTGTTGCAATGTGACTGCTTTCCCTGTGTGGTCTAGTTAGTCAGTGTTTATGTGTGCTAGACTCTTAATGGTCTGAATCGGAACCGTACTTGAACAATTTCAGTCACTGCTTTGAACCCAAAAGGGAACTTAGAGTTGAGCTAAACAAATGTAAAGTCTGAGTCTACACCTCAAATTCATTTGAAACATGTAAAAACTAAGATAAACATGGCTGGTGGGATCTAATATTGGCGGGCTACACACCGCCGCTTTGCGGCGGTCTGCCGCCGCCGCCAGAAGGTCCGCGGGGGAGCCGGAGCCTATAGACGGCCCGACTCCCGCGCGGACCGAAAAAAGAAGCTCCAAAATGGAGCTTCTTTTTGCGTCGCGTTTGCGACGTAGCGAGGCGCCAGGGGCGCGCTCGCTACGTCAGCAGCAGCGCGACGCGTCTGGACGCTATGCGTCCGATGCGTAAAGATGGCGGCGCCCATGTAGAAAGGGCGCCGCCATCTTGTACGGACGGAGTCCGTAATAGGACATGGGGCGTCTAAAAGAGACGCCCCTTTTTTAAAATGGGACGTCCGGAGGACGTCCCAAATGACCGTCTGGAAAGCCCCATTGTTTCATTTGGTGTCGTAATTGTGCATTTTAGCTAGAAAGAAACGCAGAAGGAGATAAACACCATTTCTTTAAAAATATCTCTTCTGTTAAGATTGCATTTACACCAGTGTTCTGTCATGATGCAGAATGTCTGATCAGTAAAAAGTTTGAAACATCAGAGGACATCTTTACTGAGTATGTTTAATATTATTGCATGGAAATGGCTCAACGGTTTACCAAGTAAAGTTTGACCCTGTGACCTGTCTGCATTGTTTGGGTGGGATCACTTGATTTCCAGCTTCTATTGATTGCTGCTAAAGAATCACAGGCAAGCTTCTAGAATTGCCTTTAATTGGTGTATCTGCCTTTTCAAGTGCATAAATAGTTCCCTTCCTAGGGTTTGGCTACGCTTATACCAGAGTACTGTTGTGTGGTGTAGAGTGTTTCATGCGGCTTCTGGGAGGTGCATTTCAAAAGAAGACTGTGCTTGCCCGGCTATGAACAAGGCTTCCTTTAAAAGCATTTGGTCTCATGGCCAGAAGGTGGACCGGGGCCAGCTGGCTTGCTGAGGTGTGACCTTGAAGAAGTTTGACTCTTGTGTCTGAAAAGAACATGACCTCATTTGGAGGAAGTGCATTGCACTGCTTCAAAGTTCATAAATTACTTCCTTGCTGGAAATGAAAGGTGTGTTGGGTAATAAGCAAAAGTGTTGCCTCTGGCAGTAGCAAAACACATGCATAGTAACTGGACTGTGGCTGGAAGGTCAGACTCTGTGTGGCTTTGGGAAGGAATTGGTCCTTGTTGATTACCATTCTGCAATCCATTCAGTATGAATTCTGCAGTAGTACTACTCTCTTTGAATGCAAGATTATTTCATTTTGTTGCTTTTTGTCTAAAGGAAACTTTTTTGTCAATTGAAAACTTCAGTTTTCTTCATAAGAACCATTGTTCATACTAGACTCTAACTTTTTATGGCCAGAAGCAATAGAGGGTTATTTTCTCTTCTTCGGTCATGGCATCATTTCTATAACATTTGCTCACTAGTGAGATAAGAACTTACTCTCCACCAGGAAAAAACTAGGTGTTCTAGTTATAGGAGTAGGTGGGGCGGGGAAATGCTGTTAACCTCACCTAAATCATGTATCTTTGGGTAAATCAGATTCAAGCACAGTCTGGACCAGCCCTGTCATTAGACAGAATGAGCTGGATGCATCAGCAAGCAGATTTTGGATAGCATGAAAAGATAGTGTCCATCATTTACTTTATTATTATATTTTCACTTCCAGTCATGCAGCCCATATCAGATTAAAAATTGATGGTGTGATCCCATTCACTACAAGATTCAAGATTTGTACTTTTAAAGAATACAAATGTAGTGACTGGGCTAATTTCAGGGGAGGATTGTTATTATAATTCACTTTTATTCTAATCTAACTATTTCTTAGCCCTGGGAAATGAAAACATGCAATTACAGGTTGCATCTCCCTTATCCGGAATTCTGAAATCTGAAATATTCCACAACCAAAACTTGTTCACATGGGTCTGAGATAGTGACACCTTTGCTTTCTGATGGTAAGGGAAGGGCAGACTGTATAGGTAAATATTCCAAAATGGGGAAAACTCCAAAATCAAAAAACTCTTCTGGTGCCAAGTATTTTTGAAAAGAAAGACTCAGCCTGTAAAATCTGGCATCAACAAAAACAAAATAAATTCTCAGTGTAACTAAACTTGTATATATTGAGAAATTTTAGTAAAGAAAAACACCCCCCCCCCAAAAAAATGAGTGAACTTATCCGTGGTTCAATCCATGGGAAAAGTTGGGTAGGGGGAGGTGGATGGTGGTTGAATCAGCCTTGTGAGTACCTGATCCCCTTCTCACTGGGAACCTTGCTCTTTTGGGGCGTGGACTGAATACAGATGTGCCTCCCTCCATTTCACTGACCTAGGAACCAGCCTTGTCCCTGAGACTCAGGCCTTGGACAGTAGAATAACTAGAGGTTGCCTTTGAACATTTGCAGAATGCCCCCTGGTTTCCCCTCCTCTCTGTCTTCCCAGCCTGCCAGTGTTTGCCTTTGCAGTAAGTTCCTGGAGCCTGTACAGCGCTTCTTTGGAGCTGGGCTGAGGCAGTGGTGGGCTATGGAAGCAGCAGCAGTGGGAAACGAAGTATGAGCAGCTCTTTCAGCATTGAATTAAAAGAGGTCTCCCCACCTCTCACTCCCTTCTTGTGATTCTGGCTGGCTCACCCCTCTGCCTGCTTGCCACTCACCTTCATGGGAAAGGAATCAAAACCACCTCCTGTCTTGTAAAGGACTAGCAGAAATGCCACAACTCAGAAGCTTACATACCCCCTAAGGCAGCAGTGGGAGGGGAGCACAGAGAACTGGCAGCTGGGTTTTGCCACCATTGAGCCTTTTGTCGGAGGTGGGGGAGCTGACTGTCATTGGTACAGGGCTTATCCTTGGAGGGTGAAAGGCACTGCATAGGCTCCAGCAGTGACTCTCTGCAAAGGAAACTGTGGAGATGGTAGGCCGGAGGCAGGGGACACCAGAAGCATTTTGCACGCATTTGAAATCACCCTGTAGCCATTCTGCTGTCCAAGGCCTGAGCCTTGAGGTCAGTTCCTAGGTCTGAGAAACAGGCCATATCTGTGTCCAGTCCACTCCCAAAAAGAAAGAGGATCCCTGTGAACAGGTCCTCACCAGACTGTCCCAACAGCACTCTGCCTCCCCATACCCTCTTTTCTCTGGTGACTCTGGCATAGCTCTGCATTAAACAGTAATTGAACAGACACGCTCCACATGCTCTGAGATGGTTGACTGTTTATTTGTTTAGAAAAGCCCAGGTTTTGGGCTCAGTGAGAAAAGGCCTTCTTCAGAGGCCTTCAACAGAATTCATTGGAGTTGAGGACACTCTCCAAAATGCAGGACTATTGAATATAAAAAGGCTCTGCACTGCCCATGATGGAGGCAGCCATCATAAATAAAATACAATAAAAATAAATACAATAAAAATAAATTGGATCACTGGTTGAACTTGAGCAATGGCAAACCCCCTCTATTCAGAGGTAAGCCAGTTCTATGACAATATGACATACTTTGTGACATGTTTAGTCTTTCTTTGTTCAAAACTATAAGATAAGTTTATAGATAGAAATTCCAAAACCTGTGTGGCATTCGTTCTACACTGTAAGATTTAGCAACCAAGTTTAACCAGTTCTTGGAATGAGAAGTAGCAGTGGTGCAGGACTTTTGCCCTCCAGGCAGGTTGTGAACAATGAGAAGTATTTGGGAGTACTTTGTTTGAAAGAGATAATATTTCATCACTCTGCCTCACCTTACTTTTGTCTGTTGAATTTATGCAGGAAGTACATGATCTGCTGAATGACTATGAACTCAAATACTGTTTTGTGGACAAGTACAAGGGGACTGGTAAGTAAAGTACTGTATATATTAAAGGTACTTCGCCATGGTGTAATAGGTGGGCTTTGTTTTAACTCTTGATGAATAGAAATGAGTGAACATTCCTTTCTTTCTTTCAAGCACTGTATATAACTGAATAGCCTTTTAATGCTAAGGTGAAGTGATGCCCATGGTAGTTGGTAGTGGTCCCCCCCCCCCCCGCTTAATATTCCATTCTTTCTGCTTGCTTATGCTAGTGTGATCATTTTGTTTTCCATGGAGTGTCTTGGTCTTACTGTCCTCTGTGTGTGATCTTTCTTCAGTTGCACACATTGGACCCTGTTTGAAGTGGCTATGGCTAATGACTTCGGTCGGAAAATTAGGAGCCAAGGGATGTAAAGCCCTGTGAGGTCTTGCATGTGCAGCATGGGAGTGTCTGTCTTTGTGCTGGAAACAAAGCCATTGGCCATTCCTGTTCACTGCTGAATACCCCTAACCCCTCTTTGTAGATTGGGCAAGTGTGCACATTGTATCTGCTACATCATTTATATCATCCAGTATTTTTGTGTATCCTTGTACTCTGATTAACAGGAAGAGCTTCTGGCATGCATGTGATGTGGTTGGTTGCTCTAACACTGGGCTACTCATTCCATCAATCCTAACACAGAATTAGGAAATCGTTGTACTATGGATAACTTAGTCTTTACCCATTATGCTAAGACAGAATATCCTGTAGCATCCTTAATAAATGTCCCTGCTATTTTGAGAAAATCATCCATAGATTCAACAGCCTTTTTAGGAAATAATGGGTCTTCAAGTGCAATTATTTTTCATTGGAGTAAGGACTCTGCCATAAATTACCCTCTACTATTCCTCTCACCAGATGTGGAGGACATAGCAGAGGCTAAAGTATTCTACACTCTGCATGGTACTATATCACTGAATTTGGAAAGTACTGTGCATTCCTGTTGTCTAAATTTATGGCAGTGTTTTTCTAACACACGAATGCATCCGTCAGTTCATCATAAAAAAGCATGAGTGCATGCAGTTCCCAACTGTGTGAACAATTCTTTGTTGGGATCTAGTAGATAAACTCCCTGTTGATCAAAAGAAAACAGAACTGATGTACATACTGTTTGGAGATATCATATGGCTGCTACTAACTGTTCAGCCAGTTGGGATGCAGTTCCAGAGTTTAATTCTCTGTAGGGAGATGGTGTTCCTGCAAGTCCTGTTTCTTGTATCCCAATGGGTGATTTTGAAGTTATTTTATGATTCCCTCTCCCCCCAAAATAAATAAGAATTGCAGCAAAATGGCTGGCTAAACTGTTAGGAGCTAGCCACGGCTACGGAAGTGAAAATTTGACACAAGACATAGCTGTGAGAATATTGATGTGAGTATGAAGAAAAGGCTTTGTGGTTGAATGCTTTCAAGTCATTCCTAACTTAATGTGGCCATACCTTAAGGCCTTTCCCTTCATCTGAGGCTGAGAGAGTGGAGCTTGTCCAAGGCCACCCAGTGGGTTTCCTTAACTGGGTGTGGAATTGAATCCATAACTCCATAGTTGTAGTCCAATGCTCAAACCAATATACCTTGCTGGCTCTTAAGAAAGGGCCTAGTCACTCAGAAATCTATGGGAAAGAGTTGGTGGGTGCTATCTGGTTTGGGGATACTATCTCCCTTGGGATGATATGTCTTCTGTACCTTTACGTAGGATAGAATTGAAACTATTGAGAGGCAGGCAAACCACTGAGCCAAACACATTTTTAAAGTGGTTTGGAAAACTTTCTATATATAAATATCAGCTGGAAAACCCAAAACTAAGATTGAATATATATATTATATTATATTATATATATAAAATCAAACAAACAGTTGGAACATCTTAACATGAAAGACATTTCAGTTCATGAGTCCAGAAACATGCTTATATGTAATGAACTTCTCAGAGGCCTACAAGTGTTGGTGTCAGAACCAGTTAGGATCAAGTAAAATATTAGACATATCCAGTTATTTAATATTCACTTCATGTATTAAGCTCATATATGATCACTGTTGTATGTTTAACATATTGATCTAGATAGTTCTGTGTGTTGAGATACAGTACTGCATAGTGTTGGGGGTTGGGAAAATAAGGTGGAATATGAAGGGTGAGGTTTGGCTTGTGGATGGGGCCCTGCTAAGGGGTTTGGAATGTGGGATAGAAGGTAACGGTTCTTCAACTGTAAGGGGGCTGGTTGCTGTGGGGATTGAGTCCTGGGTGGGGTTTTAAAGTGGGAACTTTTCCTTGTGCCTTCAGATTCTGCAAAGACGTGCTTGTGGTTACTTCTGCTGTGCATCTTACAATAAACTTTCTTGTTTTACATTAAGTTGGTTGTGGATCATTAGCCTGAGGTTCTCAATTCTCACAGTTGGCCTGGGTGCTTGCTGTGGCATTTTTTGTTGATAGCCTTTATAACCCTCTGTATCTTGCAGCTTTTGTCACCTTTTTGAATGGGGAACAAGCTGAATCAGCTATTAAGAAATTCCACCTGAGCAAGCTGCGAGATAAGGAAATCACTGTACAGCTGCAGCCCACGGATGCCCTTTTGTGTATTGCTAACCTCCCTCAACTGTACACACAGCAGCAATTCGAAGACCTAGTTCGACCCTTTGGGAATCTTGAGCGCTGCTTCTTGGTGTACAGTGAGAAAACAGGACACTCCAAAGGCTACGGCTTTGTGGAATATATGAAGAAGGATTCAGCAGCCAGGGCAAAATCTGACCTGCTGGGCAAACAACTGGGAACACGGACTCTCTATGTTCACTGGACGGATGTCAACCAACTGACCCTAGACCTTATTCACTCAAAGTGCTTATGTGTTGATAAACTGCCCCACAATTACAATGATGTAGAAGAACTGAGGCAAACCTTCTCTGCCATCTGCCCTCCAACATTCTGTCAAGTAAGTACTTACAGGTAAATGGGGAATGGACTGCTTATATGTGCTTAGTGCAGTACTGTCCTAGAATCATAGAGCTGGAAGAGACCGCAAGGGCCATCTAGTCCAACCCCCTGCCATGCAGGAAACCCAAATCAAGGTATCCCCAACAGATGGCCATCCAGCCTCTGTTTAAAGACCTCAAAGGAGGGAGATTCCACTACACTCCGAGGGAGTGTGTTCCACTGTCAAACAGCCCTTACTGTCAGGAAGTTCTTCCTAATGTTGAGATGGAATCTCTTTTCCTGGAGCTTGCATCCATTGTTCCAGGTCCTAGTCTCTGGAGCAGCAGAAAACAACCTTGTTCCCTCCTCAATATGACATCAAATATTTAAACAGGGCTATCATATCACCTCGAAACCTTCTCTTCCCCAGGCTAAATATCCCCAGCTCCCTAAGTCGTTCCTCATAGGGCATGGTTTCCAAACCCTTCACCATTTTAGTCGCTCTCCTTTGGACATGCTTCAGTTTCTCCACATGCTTTTTAAATTGTGGTGCCCAGAACTGGACACAATATTCCAGGTGGAGCCTGACCAAAGCAGAATATAGTGGCACTATTACTTCCCTTGATCTAGACACTATACTTTTATTGATGCAGCCTAAAATTGCATTGGCCTTTTTAGTTGCTGCGTCACACTGTTGACTCATGTTCAACTCATGTCCTCCAGTGTCAAAGCTCACTGAAAGAGCAAAGCAGCTGGGCTACCATCCTTTCTTGACTTGTAAGAAAAATACCATTTGCTCCTATAACTAGTACACTAGCATCTCTCATTCAAGGAGGGGGGAGGTTGAGAAGCTTAGTACTTCTCCTTGCTGGGTCTTAGAAATTTAGAGTTTTTCTCCCAGTTAGAATCATAACTTAAATGCTTGAAACCATGTAAGTTATTTTAAAGGAAAATAAGGGAGACCTTTGAGACTGCCCTACCCCTTCCATCCATTGCAGTTTAGTTCACTAAACAAATTTGAATCCTGATAGAGGAACTGACCCATACATATTTACTCAACTATATATTCCAGGAAGCTTAGTAAGATTTATGATGCTGAATCTTGCAAAAATCTCTTGGTCAATCAGTGTTGGTTGGTTCCATACAAAGAGCTGGCTCCTTTTTTATGTTTATGAAAAGTCATATTTTTTGCATCCTTTTTTCTTTCTTTCTTTTGCATAGTTGGCATGTGGGCAGGATGGACAGTTGAAGGGTTTTGCAGTCTTGGAGTACGAGACAACAGAGATAGCAGAGATGGTCCAACAGGCTACCAATGGCTTTCCGCTTGCAGGGAACCACATCAGAGTCTCCTTCTGTGCCCCAGGCCCTCCTGGGCGAAGCATGTTAGCTGCTCTGATAGCTGCTCAGGCAACAGTAAGACATAACTTGTATTAATGTCTCATGATTGTATGTAGCTTCCAATGACTCTTTCACCAACCCTTTCTCTTGTTCATTTGTCTTGCTTGTTCCCTATGCCTGCATCTTTCAAAGAGCTTTATTTTATATTACAGACTAACACAATGTCCTCTTTTTTCTCTTTCCTTTCCTTTGGGGGGGAAACGTTGGACTAAATACAGGTCTACTCATTAGCACGGCTTTGTTTGTAGCCATTATTTGTTCATTTTGGGAATCTGCTTTATTATGACAGATTTTTTTAAGTGTGGGGAACTGCAGCTTAATTCAGTTTATCACTCATCACAAAAGCACACTTAGAGAATCATAAAGTTGAAAGAGACTACAAGGGCTATCCAATCCAACCCATCTTCAAATGTAGGCTGTGTAATGCCTTCAAGTCATCCATTGACTTATGGTGCCAAATGAATCATAGAATTGTAGAACTGGAAGAGACCTCAAGAACCATCAAGTCTAACTGCCTGTCATGCAGGAATACACAACAAAGCCATCCTGACAGACAGCCATCCAATCTCTGTTTAAAACCCTCTAAAGAAGAAGACTCTACCACTCTCCAAGGCATTGTGTTCCCCTGTTGAACAGTTCTTACTGTATGGAAATTCTTTGTAATGTTTAGGTGGACTCTCTTTTCCTATAGCTTGAATTCATTGCTCCATGTCCTAATCTCTAGCAGTCCACCTATAGCACTTGAATGAAAACAAAATACAGTTCACAGAAGTGGAAAGTTACTCTGTGCAGTGATCCATAGTGACAGAAAGTCAGTCTTTTGCTGTGTATTTCTGCAGTGTTCTTCCTACTTTTACAAGCACTTATGCACCAACTGGTATGAATAGTGAAGCTTCAGTTACACACAGAAGTGTTTGTTTCAAAGATGTTCCATTTCAGACTGTTATGAGCCCTGGTTGTGATATGGTTACTTCTCTATTACAGGACCCAGATAACCTTTGATTCTGCTCTTCCTACATTTACAGGCACTTAACCGTGGGAAAGGGCTTCTACCTGAGCCCAATTTTCTTCAGATTTTGAACAGTTTAGGGAATCCTACATCAATCCAGCTTTTACTTAACCCCCTTCTTCATGGAGCCATTGGAGGTAAACAAGGTATGAATGTATGAAGGCTCTGTTGGACTTGAATGACTTGAGCTGTGCCTTTCCTTCTTCAGGCTATTGAGTATATTGAATTTTCTTTGGCTTGGAGATGTCTTCAAAGAGCTACATAGTCTAGTGCTGATGGCTAGAGATGCAGTATAGCAGAGATGGTTCATTTTTGTGAGCTAGACATGTTGGTTTCTGTTCTCAGGCACTGGAAGTCTAGCTAGGGCATCCAACCTGTAGTGTCTGAGGTGATCTGCAGGAGCTCAATTATGGATGACTAGCTTTCTGACACACGAAGCTCAATTCAGTAAAATTATGAAGTACATTTACTTGTTTCCTCCAGTCATGAAGCACTCAATTTTTTCTCCAGTGTTTGTGTTGGATACAGAATAGTAACATGACACTTTGTGTGAAGTAGTATACCTGTCTCAGACTTCTTTATCAAGCAAGCTGAAATAATGCTAATTTCCACTGTAAGTCCTCCCAATTATGCCTAAAAGTCAAATGTTACAGTATAAGGTAAAATTAAAAATTAATCTAATCTTGGTCATAAAAAGTTAAACTGGAAAATTCTGATACTTGTAAAAGATGAAGAGTTTCACAATCTGTGAAGTTCCTTTTGGTTCTGCTTACGATGCTGCTGTATTTGAGAGAGTGCCTTGGATCCCTGCCACCTCCGCGTTTAGACAGGAAGAGTTAAAACGTGCTTTCTGTTCTGGTTTCTTTTTAGGAATCCTGGGAGCCCCACCATCAGTGCCTCTCTTAACAAATCCAGCCCTGTCTACTGCTTTACTTCAGCTAGCTCTCCAGAATCAAACACAAGCACAACAGGTAATTGTCCTGTAGAGTTGCAGTTAGTGAGGTGTGGTGATATTTGCTTTATCATAAACTCATAAACTGCTTTTAATCCTCTTTCGTTATCTACCACTTTATCTGTTCCCAATACAGTGCTCCCTCGGGTTACGAAATTAATTCGTTCCGCCGCGCCGTTCGTAACCCGATGCATTTCGCAAGCCGAAAAGGGCTTTCCGTTAGCGCTGGCAAGCCACGCGTTTGAATTTCGCGCCGAAAAAAATTCGTAACCCGAAAAAACCTTCGTATCCCAGAACATTTTTTTCCAATGGAACTTTTCCGTATCCCGGAAATTTCGTAACGCGATCAATTCGTATCCCGGGGTACCACTGTATTTGATAAGCAGGGCATTCCTTCTGTGTGCAGCTCTGCATATTTCGTATAGATACATGTTTGGCATTTCAGGGGTGCAGTTGCTGTTAAGGGTGTTTATTGATAGCCTAGTATGTGTTCTTTGACTCTTTGCTGGAGCTGCTCTGTATATAATTGAAAAGCTGTACCAAATGGCTAGGTGAATTTAGCAACTATAGTTGATAATTTCCTTCCTGCACTGCAATGGTTCAGCCTGCTTTAGGAGACTACTGAACTGTTCCTTATAAAGCAAGAGTTTGACATAGTCACTTGCCCCCCCCCCCCAACAGCCATCTCCTTTTTCACCTGCTTGGCTTTAGTGACCCTGTTTCTGGTCTTTTTTTTGCTTTCTGCTCCAGAAGGCATTTCTTGGAAACTTGCTCTTAGTCCAAAACCAGGTCTGGACACAACTTCTGCAGAACAAGGAAAACCAGGCCATATTCCATGTGAGTGCTAGGCCTGGCCTGTGTGTGTAAATCATGCTGTTTGTGTGTGGGTGCATATTGTGTGTTCACTCTGTGAAAAGTGCACCAACGTGGCCATTAACCATATTGTACAGTAGTCTTAATCAAGAGGGTAGATACAGAGCTTTTTTTTTAAAAAAATTAAAAGCTTTTTTAAAAAAACTCCATGTAGTTTGGTGCAGCCAAAAAGCTCTTATTTCAGTTTTCCGGACCACACTGTGTGCTTGTACTATCAACAGGCCTATATTGAGGGTGTTTCTTGTTGTACATAAAAATAAATTGTGCGTAGTAAAAGTATTTAGAGCCTTTATTCTAGACGTTGTTGGCTAAGGGTTTGCAAAACAATTACCACTGTTTGGCCAGGAGCAATTGAGGGAGAAGACGTAGTAGTAAGGGTTGTTTTGCTATCAACAAACAAACAAACAAATAAATAAGAGAGGGAGCCTTTTACAAAACACTGTTGGATGTACTGTACCTAACAAGATAGATCTGGGTCCACCCTAATTTGGGCAGGACAGAGGATCTTTTGATGCCTTCCTTGGGTGCCCTGTTCCTTGTGGCCCATCTATAACAAGTCTATTCTTCCTTCCTTGGTGAACTGTATGCAGGCTTTCTTGGAAACCACTCTGTGTATGACTTCACTCTTGTGTTCCAAATACCCTGCATTTTAGGGTATTTGCTCTCTAGGCTCTTATTCTGCTTCACTGCCTCCAGCTGTGAATGGAAGACTCTGGGGCAAATGGTTGCACAGCATACAAGAGTTGCAGTGGAGTTGCATGGAAATTAACTAGTCTTCACTGTTGCTGTTTTCCCTGCTTTAAATGTTGTCAGTGTTGCATCTGAATAGTCAAACTTGGGCTATGCGGAATATAGTCAAAATATAATAGGCTCAGTCAGAGTCTCAAAAAGGAGTAACTTATTTTCTCACAACAGTGCTGCAAACGAAGTACTGGCAGCATTGACTCTCCTTGCTGGATGCATTCAGGGCTAACTTTGAAATGCAACACATCTGCAGAAGAAATGATGGCAGCTGCAGTTCATCACAGAATTGAAGAAAGGCAGGAAGTATCCTGATGCTCCAACTAACCATTTGTGTCGTGGTATCCTGTTTATGTTGTGCTGTATTTGGGCCACTTATGAGGGCTGAGTTTTCTCTTGGACTTTCCCCTGGAAAGCTTTTAGTCCAATCCTCCGTGCAGATCTGAAAAATGCCATTGCATTTCTCCCTCTTTTCCTGCCCTCCTCTAGAGATACACCCAGCTTTAGATATTCTGTGTCTAAATGTGGCTTGTTAGGAGATCCCAGTTGTTTTTAAAGCAACTTTGATCACCTCTCTGGTGTGGCAGTAGTTGATGGCTTCTGCTTAGTGTTTTATGGCAATCACTTTCCAGCCAACGTGCCTTTAGCACTGTCTGATTTGAGATTAGCTGCTTGTAGTGGACCATGGCTTTCTTCTGTTTAATTCTGTTTTTAGCACACTCAGACATGCCTCTTTTCAGTTGTTGAAACAATTTACTTTTTGCAGAAACCAGGAATTTTGGGAGACTCTCCCTTGGGTTCCTTGCAGCATGGACCTCTGGGGATGCCAAACACACCAGCTTCTCAGACAGGAAATCAACTAATGGGTGAAATGTCTTCTGGTAAGTGCTTTATGACATATGGTTATTTTTTGAATTGGCTGCCCAGTCTATGAGCAGTGAAGTCTGTTGTTAGTTTGGAAGTTGCTCTTCTAGAAAGTGAACAGTTGGGGAGCAAAGCGAGATAAAACTGGGGGGGTTGGGAGACCAGCTGAACTCCTGCTGCTTATTTGAGACTGAACATTCATTAGAAAGATTCCTTTTCTAATTTCTTTTCAGGACTTTTACTCTGCCTGTTTAACTTCTGAGCTTTTTCATAGTTGAGATGAGAATGTTTACTTGGGCAGAAGTATGGTAGACTTTCTTTTAGCTGGTTGATTAGATTTGGGGATTAAGGTGATGGATATTTTTTCTCTCTTTTAGACCTCAGAGGAATTGCTGCTGAACTTTGAAATAATTTTGGGGGGAATCCTTCAATCATAAGCATAATTTTTTCTGTAATTTTTAAAAAATGAACTTTTAAATGATGTCCAGACCATTCTTAGTCCAATGAGTTGAGTGGACTGCCAGTATATATCCCATAAAGGTGTAGATCCCTATCCAACACAGCTTACACATATAGGGTAGTGGACGTAAGAGCACAAGGCAGTGGTGATGAACACCAATGTGTCACTTCTTGACAACTGAAAATGTCCCATGTTACTTGCCTCTGTTGTCACATCTATTAGTACAGAGGTACAGTAGCTACAGGTTTGTACATTCTGTGTTCAAAAACAAGGCCATAGAGAGAGTTGAAATTGGATGTTGCACATCAGATGCTTTGTAAGAAAGTCTTGGATTTCTTGAACAATGATTTCTCTTTAAACACCAGTGGGAGACCAACAGATCTAACTTAAGAGACCTCCACTTGACAGCAAGCTTCCTCTGTGGATTTTTGTAGGAAAATGGGGGCCAGGAACTGTTAAGTGCAGGAATATATAACAGGAAATAAATCTGTGAAATACAGTGTGATTCAAAAAGAATGGTGTCAAACTGAATAGCTTTACTTTTATACCATGGATCTTTGCATCATTTTTTAATTCATTAACAAGCTTTACCTTAGGCTGTCAACACTAGAGGCTTTTTAATACTTCTGTGTAGGAAGGGGGGTATTTTCTGATTATGTGTGTCGATTCCTGCCCCACCATCTTGAACTTTAGTGGTTGTCGAGACCTAGTAGAAGAATGGGTTCTCACTTGCAGTCAGTTGACTAATTCTGAGGAGAGGAAGGGGCAGCTTTGTACTAGGTTTTGTACTAACTAAAGCAAGGGGGAGAAATTACTTTTTTCAGTTAGAACTGAGGCAGCTATTTTAATTTTAAAGTGAAAGCACAGAAGGTTTCAAGCTGACACCAGTATCTTAATCTGGCCCTACAGATAAGAGGTGTGATTACTTATGTCCCCATTCTGCCTACCAACAGTGCTAGAGGCTTGCTGTCTCTAACAGAATGACTGGTGTCACAGGAACCATGAATGCAGAATGATCTGGTTCCAATCGGAGAATTTAAAACAGTGTTGGAAAGTGTGTGACCCATGGGCCAAGTGCATCCTACACAGCCACACTAAAAAAAAGACCCCCACAAGCCTCAGATGAGTGGCTGGTGAGATGTTGGGGGCCTTATATATATTCATAGTTACGTTTTATTGTCTTTGTCTCTGCTTATATGTGATGTTCCATCCTTTGGTTGAAAGGGAATTATAAATGTTATTGTTATTCAGGAGGAACAGTTGGCCACTTAAAATCTATGGGAGGGTGGCAGTGCTTCTTTTGGGGTCTAATAACCCTTTCAAGGCTGATGTGGCCTACTGAGCTCCAGAGTGAGAAAAGGGGCCAGTTAGCCCCTGGACTTTCAGTAGTTGCTTTCTCTGGTTTAAAATAACTAGATGCCCCCAGAGTTACTAGCTTCCATAAAACTGTGCTTGTCTGCAGATGGGAAATGCTGGTATAAGCAGGGACAGATTATTTTGTTTTTCATTTTCTAGCCATCTGTATGTGTGAAAGAAGTTTAGTAAAAATAATTTGCTAGGTAGACAGGTAGTAAGGTGTTAGAGGAGGCCCAGAATGCTGCCTCTGACAACCACTTGGTTTCAGTGTTGCATGCACAGAAACAGCCTTCATCTCCTGTAACCACAGAGAAACACAGTGAACTCACTACAGATTAATGGAACCTGCCATTTGATTTCCATGCTGGATGTAGAAGAAGGTAATTTTGAATACTAGTGACAATTTTTGGTCCTTCTTACTAAAGAGCACGTGGTTTTTCTGTGGTGGCGAGGTTGGGAGGGGAAGCAAAGAAGGGACAGCCTGCCTTTTCCCCAACAGTTCACAATGAAAAAGAAAAGGTGAAGTGATGCCTTTGGAGGAGTTAAAATGTGGAGCTAGCATTACTATTGCAGGATAACTTGAGGCCACCAAGAGACCTGTTTTTTTTCCTCCAGAAAAGAGAGTAGCACTCTCTAGAGTAGTTTGGAGGATTCAAGAGCTTGGGGCTTAGCCTCCCTTTTTCCCTGCAATAATTAATAGAGTGGAATAGTAGTGGGGTAGATGTTAGGGTGCTCCCCAAGCTAAACAAGAGAGCTGACATGTTCCTTGGGAGGTTTTGGAGTTGTGGTCAAAAAATAGCTTTCCTGAACTGTGATTTTAAAATGAAATAAGTGCACTGATTACTTGACATTTGACTTGTAACCTGACGCTGTTACCTAGATTCTGTAAAAACATTATTTTAGCACAGGGATGGACAGCCTCCAGTGATCTAGGGGGCACACATGCCCTCTCTTAGGCCTTGGATGGCTTCTGGGGGCATGGAGGCACTTTCATATTTTCTACACCCTCCAAAAATGTATTTGGCATGGTGAGATTTTTATTTTATTTTATTTTGCAAAGCAAGAATACATCTAGAAGACAGCAAAAATTCCCTCCATACTCTTGAGAGGACGTGAGAAGCCTTTTTCAGTTCAAAAACTGGAGAAGGCACATGCAGATTTCGGAAGTGGTTCTTACTTGTATATGTGTTTCTCCCTAGGGGGCACTATAAGTGCTGATATGGCCCCAGGACCAGTGACGTCTCCAATCTTGCCTTCTGGAAACCTACCTTTGCCATCCTATCTGGGCTCCTTGGGGATAGAGAGGGAGAACTCTGTGGTAGGAACACAGACATCCCAGCTGACTCCACCTGGCCTGCAAGGCCTCACCACCTCTATTCTAGGATCTGTAATCAGTGGGCTTCAGAAACCAAAGCAGACAGAAAATGGGCCTCCTTCATCTGGGGTAAGTATGGATACATGACTGCAGTCAGTGTCAAATTAAGTATCCAGATGTGTTAATATGATAGCACAGAACCCAAAATGTTTATAATTTTCAAAGGTATATCTGTGAGGGAAGTAGCCATGTTACTCTTGGAAGTGATGAAGTGGGCTGTAGTCCATGAAAGTTTATGCCAGCTAACATTTTTTAATCTTAAAAAGTTGCCATGAGATTCTTTGTCATATTCCTTTTTAGTACATTTCTAGTCTTTATTACAGGTTGAGTCTCCCTTCTCTAGAATTCCAAAATCCAAAATACTACAAAATCTAAAATTGTCCACATGAGTGGCTCAGATAGTGATACCTTTGCTTTCTGATGGTTCAGTATATCCAAACTTTGTTTCATGAACAAAATTATTAAAAATAGTGTGTATAAAATTAACTTCAGAGTATGTGTATAAGGCAGGGGTAGGCAACCTTTTTGAGCCAGGGGCCGGGTTGCTGTCCCTCAGACAACTGGGGGGCTGAATCCAAAAATTAAATAATTAAATATTTTTTTTAAAAATTAAATAAATAAACTGGGACAATTGTAGGACAGAATTTTCAAATGGAGGACACGTGGAAAAAATTTGCTGCTTTTTTAAAAAATGTTAATATAAATGCATGTTTCTGAGGCTTCTATAGACAATTGCCCCCCTTGCCCGCTGCTTGCCCCTCTTGCCCGCCTCCTCCTGATAGGCCAAAGGCCCCGGCGGCAGGACCGGGCTGGGGCCGGTCCCAAGGCCTTCCTGGGCCGCATCCGGCCTGCGGGCCACAGGTTGCCTACCCCTGGTATAAGGTATATATGAAACATAAATGAATTTGTTGTTTAGCATTGGGTCCCATCCTCAAGAGATATTTTATTATGTATATGCAAATACTCCAAAATAAAATAAAAATTCCAAAATCCAAAACAATTCTGGTCACAAAAAAATCGGATAAGGGATATCCAACCTGTATAATAGTATTGCATTTAGAAACATGTGAAATAAAAAGCTGTGCTGTTCTGGATGAAGTTCAGCCTCCAGTCATGTCCCCCTTTTCCTTTTCCCCTCCTCTCATTCACTTTGCTGTAAAAATCTTTGATGTAATGCTTTATCATAGACAAATCCAGTCTCAAAATTTAAAATTGAGCAGGATGATACAAAAATAACTTAATGTAGATATTTTAAAGAACAAAGCAAGTACAGGTATGGAGATTTTTTTAAAAAACTGTTGTTGTGTGTGATAAGTGCAATTTCAGATGACTGACAAAATCCCTTCCTCACTCCCCATGCCTCCATTTTCATCGTATGTGCTTTCAAGTTGACTCTTGACTTATGGCAAGTCTATGTGTTTCATGGGGTTTTCTTAGGTAAGGAATACTCTGGTTTGCCAGTTCCTTCCTCTGAAATATAGGCCTGTTACAGACTGCCAAAATAAAGCTGCTTCGAGTCTCTTTGGAGGTATGCTATTTAAATGATGCATGGGTCCTAAGAGTCCGGAGGTCGCACCAAAGCCACACTCCATTCCTAAGCACTGTAGTGAAGCTTTGGTGCAGCTTCCGGACTCTTAGGACCCATGCATCATTTAAATAGCATACCTCCAAAGAGACTCGAAGCAGCTTTATTTTGGCAGTCTGTAACAGGCCATAGTCTACAGCACCTGGTATTTGTTGGTGATCTCCTATCCAAGTACTAACCAAGGCTGACCCTTTTGAGCTTCCAAGATCAGACAGGATCTGGTGCATTTAGAGTATTTAAGGTCGTTGGGTACAGCCCATTAATTGAAAATGGACACTACAGAAAGGGCTGCTCACTCTCACTTTTCTTTCAGGTCTCTCTGTTAGGAGAGCCACCAAAAGACTTCAAGATTCCACTGAATCCCTACTTAAATTTGCACAGTCTTCTCCCTACAAGCAAACTTGGAGGTGAGGACAATGGGGTAGGCAAAGGTGGGGTAAATTGTATTGGCCAATACTTGTTAGATAATCTCTACCCTGATGTATTGTAAGTAAAAGCTCTCATCAATTAACATAGTAAGCAACCAGGTTAGATTCCCTAATCATCTGGATTCCAGAATAGTAAGCACTGGTCAACAACATTTTGAATTTTGTCTCAATTCTTGTGCTTTTGTTACTTTGAGGATTACCCTCTTGATGGAAAGCTTCAGTTATGCAACGTGTCTTATCAACATAAGTCCATTTCTGGTTTTGAAAACCAGATGCCACCTATTTAAAATATGAATTGTTATTTTATGCTGGAGCTTTTGAGAGAGGTACAGTGGGCCCTTGACTTTTGCAAGTTTGAGATTTCACAGTTTGGGGTATTTGCTAATATTAAACACGGCTCCTCCCACCCTCTCAGGCTTTCCCTCTGCCCCAAGCCACCCCTCCCTGGAAATGGTTTGGAGAAGTCATTTCCAGAGCAGGGGGGTGGACGAAGAGAGCGCTCCAGTCCCCCGAAACCCTTCCGCCCTGGAAATGGCTTCCTTGGGGGTTGCATTCCAGGGCCGCCTCCCCACTTGTTTTAGTGAGATAAATTACAACTGAATACTTAGCAATAACTCATTTTTAATTATCTAGGGCGGGTTACAGACCGCCATATAGTACGCGCTCTGCGCGTACTAGGGTTAGGAAGAGTCTTACCTTCCTCATGGCCCTTTTCCCTAGTACGCGCGGAGCGCGCACTAAATGGCAGCGCCCATCCTTGCACTTTGGGGCGCCACTTCCGGGGCCCAGGAAGGAGCGCAATTTCCGCACTCCTTCTCTGCAGTGTCTGGGAGTCTTGCCGTTTAAAGGCTGCGGCTCCCGGACGCTGCAACCGGTGGCGGCAGCAGACCGCCACATTTCGGCGGTCTGTAACCAGCCAAAGTAAATAGATCTCAGACAAAGCTCTGATTGAGGTACACCTGGCTGTGAAAAGAGCTATTCATTAGAAGAAATCTCTGATACTTAAATTTATTCTATGGGTGTCTGTTTGGAAGCAAGTTCTTCAGGAAATGCATATAGAATTGCAACCTTCCGTGACTTTTTCTTCCCATGGGGAGATGGCTTCTAGCAAGCTCCACAAATTTACATAAGCAATTTTCCCAATAGCTTTGTGTAGGAAATTTCTTGATTGTGTGAACTAAAAAGGAGAAATGTATGCCTATAGTAAGCTGGTTGCTGATGTGTCTAAAGCAGAAGTTGTGCAAAACCTATGAAACCTGGTTTGTTTTTCCACTCATATTCATAGTTTTTTATCTTTTTGTAAAGCTTGGCAATAGTACAACTTAAGAATTCTAAAGCTCCAAGCCTAAGTGTAGTTACTATAAAGCAAATCTTGCTGAATTCACTGGGATGTAATACTAAATACGTTTTTGAATTGGAATTTAAGTGGTATTTCACAGTGGGTTGCAGTTGCTCATTTATTCCTGACATTCCAGTCAGATTTTCTTTACATTGCTTCACTGTCCTGCTTTGCTGCTTCTTTTTTCTGGTGGAACAGGATCTGTGACATTGTCTCTGTCAGTGCTGATATTAGGGATACAGGTACAAAGTTGGGGTGGCAATACAAGAACAAATGCATGCCTATTACCAATGAATAATGTAACGAACCCTTTCCTAGTTGTGCCATCCAATTATGTGAAGGCCCCGTCTAGTCAACCTTCACCCTAACGCTGCCACCAAATTATGTGATATACACCCAAACCACAATCCTTTTCTGTGATGGCAGGCAACTGGGAGTTTTTATCCCACTGCCACCAAATTATGTAACGAATAACGTTTTTATTGTGGCAAGCGCTTGGGACTTTTGTTATCCCACCGCTGCCACCCGTGTTTTGTAATGTGAGTAGCGTGGTATTAACTCAAGTCCTCCTTGAATCAAACGAATAAAACTTTATTTGCAAGAAGGTTTAACAGTGTTGGTTTTAATATGATATCTTATGTAATTGTTACTTTCTATTCTGTTACAGTTACCATTGGGTTTATAAATCTTTATCTAAATCACCAGTTCCTTATACCTAAGATTCACTCAATCTTTCTATTACGTTCCTCTCTTAAACTTAGACCTAACAGTCACCAAAGCTAACACTATCCCGCAGGATATCACACTCCAGCCACTCCCTTTCCTAGAGTCCTGGAAGTGAAACGGTAGGGAGCCCTTTCCCACTCAAACTCTATCACTAACCGTCCTTCTCTATCCCTGGAACCCAAGCCCAACTAACTATTCCCTCAGGAACTCATGGACCCCAGTCCTCTCTTGGACTCAACTGTTTCCTCAGCTGTCAAATCCCAACTGCCAACGTTCCAACTGCATCTCTCTCAACATTTTAACCCCTAACCGAAGTTCTAAACTGTCCCAGTTCCAACTGACTCCCAGCTGTCAGCCTGGAATTTTTAAAAGTCCCAGCCCACATTCTATTGGCTGGTCCTCAGCTGCCTTCTGATTGGTGGGTTTTGGAGTCAGTTCATCACAAATAATTCAAAGACATAGCTGTATTAGTATGGAAAATCAGTAGGCAAAGGGATCTTGTAGCACCTTTGAGATCGAGAGGAAGATGTTGATAGCATGAGTTTCTGTAGACCTGAGCCTACTGCTTCAGATACATTATGTCGTAGAAAGTAGGCTCAGGTCTACGAAAGCTCATTCTGCCACCTTCTTTCTTTCAGTTAGTTGTAGTACCAATGTATGTAACTTCAAATGGAGAGGCTATATATGCCTCATGTGGTTCGGTAATGAGAATTTCTTCTGTAGTCCTGGAGCTAGTCTGCCTTTTGTCCTCTAACTGCATTCTTGCATGTTAATGATCAAATCTGCCTTTGCAGGTGGGGCCAATAAAGCATTCAGCCTGAAGACTAGTGTACTTGGCAATGTTTCCAATCCCAGAATTCCTCAGGCCTCCATATCTGACCCTGCACTGCCCTCACCTGGGCTGACAGGAGACAACTGTGTATTTGAGTACCAGCCAGTGAGTACTGTAATATTTTGCAATTGCAGATTTCTGAATATAAAAAACAAACAATAAAGCAGTGGTGTTTCTTGTATTTTTCCTGGGTTTGGTAAGACCATACTGTTTGAGGAAAGTAGTGTCCATATTCCAATTTGTAGTTATTATTGGTGACCATATAAGCTGAAATAATATGAACAATGAGGAGGAGGGGATTTATTTTTTAATTGGTGTTTGGCCCTAAATTTAAAGAAATTCTGTCTTTCTCTTTCCTTTCAAAGGACTTGGGATCACGAATGTATCCCCAGGCTCGAGAGACAGGGTCCCAGTTAGGTGGATTTGCACACAGCAAGCAGAAGGTAAATGCCCATTTTATTAAATGTCTTCACCAGCTAAGGCAAGCTGGACTGTAGGATGCTGCTGAAAAGTTGGCCATTTCTTGCTTTTTACAGTAGGGGTGGGCAAGTAGGACAAGCCCCTCAGATTATAACTCCCACCATCCCATCAGTCAGTGGTTAGTAGTGATGAGAATTGTAGTCCATCAATATCTGATAAGGCACCTGTTCGCTATCCCTGCTGTTCAGTGTAATTCACTCTATTATATTCAGGTTATGAGTGGCACTACTCATGTACCATCCACACACATACGGGGAGGTGGTAGGAGTGGGGTAACTGGGTGGGAAGGGAGGACATATCTTGGAGGAGGGCACTGAATAGGAATATCCTACACTGCTGCATTATATTGCAGGTCCCTCTTCTTCATCTTCCCAAATGTCACATATTGATTGCATAGGATAATATAAAATATCACAATATAAAAATATCCTAAAATTGGTTCCTGGCCTACTGAAAGGCAGCAGGCTTACTGTTATTAAGTGCATAATTAATTGTGGCATGTATTTGGGCTGGTGTGATGTACACACATCAAACCATCTTCCAAAGTGCATAGAAGATGATTTAGTTAATAGACAGCCCCAAGTCTGGTATTTAGAAACACGTCTTCCATAAAGTAACTATACTGAAACTAGCATATGTGTTCTGTTATAATATCTCTTGTCTCTGTTGAAAGACTGAACGTTTAGCTATCTTGAAACCCTTCAATCATTCCACAGTACTGAATTGATGCCAGGCTCATATTACTATCCTCCTTCCTGTCAGGCAATAGAAAAATGCAGCTTGGTAGCAGTGCTTTGTCAGAGCATCTGATCACTTACACTCTGGGTGGACTGATTTCAATCAAGTCAATTTAAATCAATGAAAGAAAGTGATGTAGTGGTTTGAGTGTTGGACTGTGACTCTAGAGGCCAGGGTTTGATTCCCACCTCAGTCATGAAACCCACTGGTGAGCTTGGGCAAGTCATGCTCTCAGCCTCAGGAGAAGGCAATGACAAATCACCTGTGAACAGGTCTTGCCAAGAGAACCACATGATAGTCTCAGTCTTAGGGTCGCCATAAGTCATAAACAACTTGAAGGCAGGCAACAACAACCCACTCATTCACATTGGACAGTGATACAACTCTGATCTGTAAAATACAGTAAAATAAAATAATACAACTCAGTAGAGCAGTTTATACTGTCTATACAAGTAGTTTTTGTAACTTTTAAAGATAACTTTATTTTTTTATTAATTCAGGAAATAGTAGCACATAATATCCTCATTATATATATTGAGTTGTAGCTTAGGAGCGGAGAACTGCAGCCCTGTGGGGGCAACTTTGTGGCCCTAGATCCTCGAAATCCCACTAGAGTCTGTCCCAAATGTTTAGGCAACAAATCAGCCCCAAATGGTTGTGGAGTTTGGGGAGATCCTCTTCCCTTAAAAATGGAAAAGAATTGGCCAGTTTTCATGTCACATCCCTTCCAGTTCCAGCTAAGTTCTTGCCAGAAGAGTACAAGGCGGAAATTGATCCATGCTCTTGGTGGAGTTGTTCACACCTTTTGTAGATGCTGTGTCAGTATATCAGGAGTGATAATTCACCTCACTGAAGCACAACAACACTTAGGTCTCAGTCCAAATATTCCAACCACAATAGACTCACTGAATCAGAGCAAACCTGGTTAGTGAACATATATGTCAATTCCATGGATTTATCTGATTCATTTGAGTTGGGACTAACAGTTGGATTTAGACCATAGTTTAATAAATGAAATCTAATCTTTCACAAATGTTTCATAAGTGTTCCAGTATTGTTGGCTAATGGCTGCCTTTAAAACATAGAAGCATATCTATGTAGGGTTTACTTACCCATCAATGGGTGTCTATCTGAGTGCTTATACAGACACTGTACTTGGATAGTCCAATGTGTAGACACTATTCTTGGTTAGGAGAGCACAGAACAACACAGAAGGAAAATGCTAGGGGATCGAGTGGATGCTGATGGCAGTGGTATTGAACTGGAGATTCAAATGCCAAAGCTTCAACTACTTGCTCATCACATCATTCTGCTTGCTGTAATCCCACCTCTCCAAAAAAAACAAAACAAAACCCAAACCTCAAAATAAAACAGTTGTCTCTCTATTTAATCTAAACAGTAAATAAATGCAGGCTGTTCTTAAAACTTAAGCTAGATCCTATTTCTCATACCCCTACTGTCATTTTTATTCCTAGGCTGAAACATAAATGCAAGTTTTCTTGCTTTTAAAAATTTGATTGCAGGTAACCCAAATGAGTGCAAAACTGGCAAAGTTGTTAAATGAGTGTTGAGATAATTATTTTATGATTGTTTTTTAAAAACTTGATTTAAATATAAAATCTGTTTAATAAACAACAGTTTTTATCCATCTACCTCTTAGTTGTCCATTGCTCTCTTAATCTGCAGAGGTACAAGAAATTAGTTTTACAAGCAGCTGGTGTGACTCTTTGCTTCTCTTTCAGGTGCCGTTGCCTGGGTTTGACCGAAACAGCCTGGGGTCCCCTCTGCCTCCATTCTACTCAGGATCCCCAACCTCCTATTTCACTAGTGGTCTTCAAGCTGGACTCAGGCAGAGCCACCTGAACAAAGTAAGAGCACCTGCTGGTTTTGCAAGTCTGACTTGTTCATTATATCAGGAATCCCCACAGGACACATTTGGATGTTTACTGTAATCGCTTGCCATTTCCCTCTTCTTTGCTTCATTGTATCATCTGCAGTCACATAGAATTGCTTCTTGCTGGGGCATAATTCAGTTGTTTCTCTAAAACTCAGACATAGATCTGAGTTTTATGATTATCACTTTTCTGTTTTGACAACAGCTGGCTTGCCTTTGTGCTAAGCAGGAGATAGAGGCCACCAGTAGAATATGGTAAAGGGAGATTTGCAAAAGTGCTTCCAGATACTACCAGCAAGATACATGAATTGTATTTTTCATACAGGAAAAATGAACACATAATGGAGATACAAGAATAAAGCAGAAAACATTAGGAGATTGTCTTGAAGCAGTACACCACAGCTGTGAAGCAAAATACATTATAACCAGGCCTCTGTGTCCATGGAATGCTTTGGCCTTGTGTCAATTGCCAGAAATGTGACAAATGCTTTTTGAAACTCTGATTTTTTTCCAAAGCAGTATGATTTGGCACTGGAGGGGAGAATGGGTTTAGTTCAAAGAGCATAAATCCACGGGAAGTGCTAATAGCCTATTGGAAACCAGCAAGTAAAATAAGAAAAGGTGTTGAGCTGTATCCTTATTGTTAAGCCATGTCAAAACCTGCAACTGCAGACCCATCTGTAGATTTTAAGATAATCCTAAATCTGGGGTGAGCAAAGTCCAGATGTTGTTGGACTACAGTTCCCAGCATTTTTCCACTTTGCCTAGAGCTTGCTAGATATTGCTGTCTAACATTTCAAGGACCATATTTAATCCACTGTTGGCCTAAGTACTATGATCTTGCTTTGCACAGTGCTTTAGTTCTCAAATGGTGGGGGTAGGACTCCCAGGGTGGGTGCGAGAGCTGCTCATGGGGCCCCAGGACTTGGAGGCTCTGATCAATCTTCCTCCCAAACTTTTTTATGTGTGAAATTTACACATGAGTTCAGGTAAATAAAGTTACACATGAGTTGAGTTAAATAAAACTATTTAAATTTGAACAATGTTACTGCCTTATAGAATGTTAAAATTCAAATCTACATGTGTGTGCAAATCAAAATATGCTCACTAAATAAACAAAATAGTTTTATTAATATACTACATCGAATGGGGGGTGAGGTTACAGCGTCTGCATATAGATGTAAAGTGGAGTCCCAAGAGTAAAATTTGAGTACCACTGGCATGGTGGTTTGTTTTGTGTGTGTGTTTTGTCTATGAAATTTTGGAAGGGTTTTTAAGGAACTTAAAAGAAAAAGTACTGTGACAGGGAATAGCTCAATAGAAAGAGCAGGGCATCTATGGAACAATAGGGATGAAGAATGTGTGGACAACAGCTTCCATCATCCAGAGCCCTGGTGGCACAGTGTTTAAATGCCAGTACTGCAGCCACTCATACACAAACCACAAGGTTGTGAGTTCAATCCCAGCCAGGGGCTCAGGGTCAACTCAGGCTTGCATCCTTCCAAGGTCACTAAAATGAATACCTAGCTTGATGGGGGCAATTAGCTTACAGTTGTAAACCACTCAGAGACTGCTCAATGTGGTATGACATGGTATATAAATGAAGCTGCTATTGCTATTGCTTTTGACTGTGCTAGCAAAATTTGATGGAAGTGAAATCCAACTATGCATGGAAGGACACTAGTTTTCCTTCCTCCCCAATCTTATAGATAGGTTAAGCAAACAAATCTAATTCATACACATTGTCTGTCTATCTTTCTATACCCTGCCCTAATAAAAAAATCTCAGGGCAGCTTACACTTTTAAAACAGTAAAGAGCAGACAAAAATATTAAACATAATGACTATGTGCATTAGCATTTGAGAGAAATAAGTGAGTCCCAAAGGGTTTGATGAATTGCTATGCTTTTACTTGGCACTTAAATGAAATTGGTACTGGCATTGATTGGGCCTTTGAGGTGAAGGCATTCCACAATTGGAATGCCATGGCTGAGAAGGTCCTCTGTCATGTCCCCACACCGGGTATTGACTTTACTGGTGGGATTCAAAGTGCTTGAGATGGCATTTAAAGCCTAAATGGCTTGGGACCTCAGCCCTCAGGCAGGCACAAGGAGAACTTCTCCCTCAAATATTGAGATCCCAAGCCATCATCACTAAATGTCATCACTAGCACCTTAAATTCAGACTGGAAGCATATTAGCAGCCAGCACAATTCTTTAATGCCAGTCTTAAAAGAATCATATGCTCTTTGGTTTTCTAGTGGAGCTCCTGCATTTTACACTAGCGGCTACTTCTTAGCCTTCTGTAAGGGTAGCCTTTCATAGAGGGTGTTACAGTAATCTGATTGAGAGCTTTCCAGTGCATGAACTACTGTAGCTGCGTTATCTCGGTCTGGAAAAAGCTGTAGTTGGTACACCAGTTAAAGCTGGTGTCAAAACATTCCAAGGTTCAGAACCCATGTGCAGTCTCATTCGAGGGACTGCAACCCCATCCAGGGCTAGCTGTTTACTCAGTTCCTGGACCTGAGAACTACCATTCCTTGATTTCAATTTGTTGGCCCTCATCCAGCACCTACACAGCCCCAGCTGACTCTGAGAACAAGGAGAAATAGAGTTGAGTGTCATCAGCATGCTGACGATGAGGTTAGGATGAGGTCCCTAATGACCTCCTGTTAAGACCACCCTGTTAACTATCTGTGTAGTTTTCAATTTTGTTGCCTAAATTCCCCACTGCATCCATGAACGATTCTATAGAGATCCTGCCTCAGAGTAGTCTCTGGCATAATTGCCCCACATAATGAAAAAGCTGTTTATTATAATGCTGGTTCTGCTCTGTCCTTATCTTCCAGGTAGTTGGGATGCCTCCTGTGGGTGCTGGAGACAGCATCCTGGGACTAGGACCAGCCAGTCACTCACAGGGGACCTACTCAAAGGTAAGGTGGTGCAGTCAAGAATGATGTCTGAAATCTTTGCCTCTTCCACAGTCTCATCATCATTCTTCTAACACTGCCTCTCTTCCCCTTGTCCCACCTTCCACTTCTTTTTCAGACGCCAGTTGGTGGTCAGAAGCGGGCATTTTCCCACCTTATCCCATCCCCAGAACCCAGCCCAGAAGGCAGCTATGTTGGTCAGCATTCTCAGGGCCTGGGAGGTCACTATGCAGACTCCTATCTAAAGCGAAAGAGGATATTTTAATCCATTCCCCGTTGAAGCCCCCTTCTTCTGTTCCTCCCCTTTTTCTTAATGTGTAAATTTTTGTAAAAATGTTTTTAATGTTATGTTTTTAGGGTTTTTATTTTACAAGTTTGTTGTGTAAAGGATTTGTCTTGGGGTCAGATATAAGCACAACCTGGACATTTTGGTGCTTTTCCAGAGCAAATGCCCCTCTTTCCGAGTGGAGGGTATTTGGGCAATCATGAGAAGCATTGCCAAGCTGCAGACAGTCCCCTGCTGCCTCTCTATCAACTGAATACATTTTCTCCACTTGAGCTCCTTCCTATACTGTTTCCTGATTGCAGCGTATTTTTCCCTGCAAGGATATGAGCTCCCTGCCTTAAAACTGCTTCTAGCAAATGAATGTATTTGAATAATGTTGGTGCCTCTGGATGTGCTGCAGTGTGGTGGAGTGAATTGCTAAGAGGAAGGAGGTGGCATTAAAGGACCCAGGTATCACCCTGGGAAACAGGTCGAGTTGACTAGAACCTGTCACCAACATGCTCCTGAAACCCCCAGGCTGAGTTTAAAGTTTCTGCCTCCCTACAGTCTGTTTTTCCTTTTGTTTTAAAAACATGAAGTCTGTTTTTACTTATTTTGGTAATTATAACATGTAAAGTACCTTTTTTAATTTTCCATGCTTTTAGTTATTTCCTTTTTAACTAGTTCAGGAGTATGAGATCTTGGTATGCATCCATATGATCTTGGATATTGTGTGTGTGTGTGTTTAAATCTCTTGCTTTCCTAGGTTTGATGTGCATATTTTGGTCTAAACCATTGCCTCCTCTGGGTGCAAATGATTTTTTTTCTCTTGAGTGTATTTTTCTTTTCTTTTTTTGACAGTTGTCTTAATGCTGATCCTGTAGTCTGATAGCTTTCAAGCCAAACTTCCCTGGCTGGGGACAATCTTTGGGCATTGGTTTCTGGAGCAACTTAAGAGTTTTGTGCAGCAATTCTGCATCTTTCTTGATAGTAACAGGAGCCCCCATTTACCTTTTTGATAGCACCCAGCATTGAAGCTTGAGCAAAGCTGAGAGGTTAATGCTGGTTCCATTGAACTGGCACTTTTCACCTCCAATGTTAGGAATGTTTCTTTTTCTTATGCTGGCTGAGGGAAATGGAAAGCACAACTTTATCCCACCCATGCACCTCTTGACCTAGATACAGGTTTAGCCACTTAGTGGCCCGGGTTCAGTCTGCTATAAAGAGGAATAGCTCGACCAGTTGCTTGAACTTACTTAGGTTCAGGGAGGGCAGTGTTTCCACATTGCCCATTCTCAGTGAAGATTTGTGTGGGGTTAATTTGAGACAGAATTGGGGTCTGTGGCCTTCTCATTGGGGGATTTATATTTCTGCTTATACTTTTTTTCTGTTTTATAAACATGCTATAATGTTTCTATTGTAGATACTGGCTGGTTTGCTGTATTTGCCATGAGATTTGAAATCTCTTGGCAACTGGATACCAATTTTCCAAAGTAAAGCTATATTTATATCAAATGTTTGTCTTGCTGCTTCATTCTTCCATAAAAATGGAGTTAGATGTTTTAGGCTAATCAGCAGGGAAAGCAGATGCATGGCACGAAGACCGGACTTAATCATGTGGCATATTTTAAAGTTGCATGCTACTCAACACATGCAAACCAGCTATGTAAGTAGAGCTATAAGAATCCTGATGTTCTCTGCCTCATAATAGGTGATGCCGATCAGGGAGATTTTAGGCACAAACACAATGAAGCTGGATGTGCCAGCCATTTTCCTCCAGCCATAAGTTCATCTTATCTCTCCTAAGGGCTAAGTGAAAAACGAGAACACTCCAAAGGTGCTTCGCAGTGTTTTTTTCCTCCATTCAAACATTCATTAGTCAGGGTTGTTTGGAGCTTAAGAACTTAACTGACACAGGGGCTAATGCTGGAGTAATTAATACAACTAATAGCCAGGCTTTTAACATTAAACTGCAGGAGGCATATTTCTTCCTCTCTTACCAAGGTGAATTAAAATAAAATTATTGGAGGGGATTTACAGGTATATCTCTTACCATGTGGATTGAGGTGGGGAACAACATATAACATCGGTTAAAAGAGCATAGAACACCAAGGCATGTTAAAATCTATCAATAAATACTTCAAAATTAAAAATAATCTGGATAGGCCTGCTGGAAGAGACTGGTCTGTACTCCTGCTTTAAAATCAGACAGCATCTCAAAATGACAGATCTCTTCTGGCAGGTCATTCCACAGTCTGTGGGCAGCTGAAGAAAATGCTCTCCATGTAGCAGTCAGCCTAGTTTTGGGTGACTGAGATAGATGTCTCTCAGAGGACCCAAGTGTACTAGGAGAATTGTATAGGAGATGGAAATCCTGTAGGATGACCTGGATCTAAACCATGTAGAGCTTTATAGGTAATATAAGTCATCCTGAGGTGCTGTCTGACTTTAAATCAGGCGTAAAGATCAGTTGACCCTCTGTATCCATAGATTCCTCCATCCATGGCTTAATTCCAAAAAGCAAACTTTGATTTTGCCATTTAATATGAGGGACACCATTTTACTGTGCCATTGTATATATGGGATTTAAGCATCCACAGATTTTGGTATCCTGGAGGTGATGGTATCTTGGAACCAAGCGGATGCCAAGAGACAACTGTAACCAACATTTTTTATTTTAATCTAAAAATAATTAGCAACAGTGGACTGTAATATGGACATTTCTAGTTGTACCAGGAACCCATCTGTCTGCCATGTTTTAAACTAGCTAAAGTTTCTGAACTTAGTACAGAGGTACCCCAATGTACAGCGCATTGCAGAAGTCCAGCCTTGAAGTTACCAGTGTGTGCACTACCATGATCATCATTCCTATGGGTAAGATGAACAGGTGGTCTCTTAACTCTTGGGTTTTTCTCCATTACTCTACTTCATACATATTTTATTTGCTCTTCTGTTCTTTAAGAACTACAATCCCTGTATGAATAGAGAGATTGAATAAACTTAGAGTTACCACTGTCTTTTTCATGTGGTGTCCCTAAACTGGAAAAGGATGCTCTCCTACACAACACATTAGGTATGTTTGCATAACTGCCTAATGGAGCAAGTAGAAAGAACAACCATTTAGGGATATAGGCCACTGGAAGAAAATAAGTTTTGCCCAGCTACTTTCAAGCATTAGATAGCAGATTCCTATATTACTTTTGAATAAAAATAAATATCACCACCAGCCTCCTGCTTCTTTGATTCTTATCCAATGCCTGAATTTTAGCATCAAGCAGCCATTTGACTATATCAGGTGGGTAAATGTGGCCCTCCTGATATTACATCTCCCATGAACCCTAGCTATGGCATCCAGTCATGATGGGTCATAGGTGTTAACACTCCAACATCTGGAGGATCCCAGATTGCCCAGCCCTGTCCCACCAGTTTAGCTGGAAATCAAAACTTGATTATGAGCCATTCGTCATTATTCTAATGTGCAGCTGGACACATCTTGTGCAGTAGGAAAATAAACCAGTAGGAAACAGCAATATGGATTTTAATCAGGAACACATTTACTTTCTAAACAGTTGAGAAAAAGAAAATGACTTGTTATTTTTCAGTCTTCACAACCTAATAGTAATATATATATTATTGGGAATAATTGTCTGACTGCATGAAGCTTTGTCTAGCCATTTTGGGTCCAGCTGTGTTGCTGCATACATTATCGTTGGAGTCCAACATTCCTTTTGTACACTAGCTCTAAGATTCACTGGCCCAAAGAAAGTACAGATGTTCCTCACCCCTTTTTCCCTCAGCGCCCCCTGGATCCTTCCACTGCCCCCCCGGGGGATCTACTGCCCACTATGGGAATCATTTCCTTAGAGTCTCCATAGGCCAAAAACAGCTGTGGAAAAAACCAAATTCCTTACACAGGATTGTTGGGGAAAGCTGTGATGCAATCACAATTTGAACAGTGTTGTCTGTATTCTTGAATATAGACAACAACAATAGTCCAAAACACTGCAGCAATAATCCAGTTTGAGACCGCTTTAACTGCCCTGGCTCAATCCTAGAGGATTCTGGGAACTGTAGTATTTGCGACACATTTAGCCTTTTCTGTCAGAGAGCTCTGGTGCCACAATTAACAGCAATTCCCAGGATTTCCAGGCCCTGAGCCAGGGCTGTTAAAGCGGTCTCAAACTGGTGTTTTGGATCAATGGGCCAATGTTGTTTCCAGCACCTGCTATTCAAAAGGCATAAGTATCATTTATCCACAATTCTGAAATTGGAAATACTTCCAAAATCGTCCCCGTGGGTGGCTGTGAGAGCGACATTTTGCCTTCTGAAGGTTCACATTTTGGTTCAAAACATTCATATAAAAAGAAAATCATGCTTCTTAGTGATGCTCAAAAGGGAGAGCGTTTTGGAATTCTTCCTGGACAGAAGAAGGCTGAAATGGAGGACATGTCTGAAAGGCAGACCACACACACACACATCCTGCTGTGTATGGCCATGGAACCCACTGGAGTGACCTTGGGCAACAAGTCACACTCTCTCAGCCTCAGGGAAAGGCACTGGCAAAGCAAGGTTTGAAGAAACTTTGGCAAGAAAACTCCATGAGAAGGTTGTCATGCCATAAGTCAGAAAAGACTTGAAGGCACACAATACACACACACACACACACAGTATATATACTGTGTATGTATATGTATGTATGTGTAGATACACACACACACACATATATATATACACTATATATATATATATATATATATACACACTATATATATATATACTGTATATACATACACACACATACATATACACACATGTACACATAATATATATATACATACATACATACATACACATACACTGTATGTGCACACACGCATACATATACACAGTATGTACATCTACACAATACACACACATCTATCTATACACACACATATACATACACTATATATATATATACACATACACAAATACATATGTACCATAAACAGTATGTACACATACACAATCTAAATACACATACACAGTATGTACACATTCTCTCTCTCTCTCTCTCTCTCTCTCTCTCTATCTATATATATATATATATATGTATATAATTTCCTGCTGTGTGTGGCCATGGAAATCCAACAGGAGGCCTCGGGCAAGAAGTCACACTCTCTCAGCCTCAGGGGAAGCAATGGAGAAACCTTAGGGGCCGGTCGCCTACGTCAGACAGGGCTGGAATGCAGGAGGCAAGAAGACCAACCCAGCAGCCGCCAGCCAGAGGCCTCCCTCCCTCCGCCTGGGTCACGTGGCGACTGTCATGGCGGCCTCCATGGCTGCGGGAGGCGGCGGTGGGAGCTTCGGCCAGGCCCGGGGGCTCCGGCTCTTCCTGGGGAGCACCGCCAGGGTCCTCAGGCGGAGGTTCCGCACGGCAGGTGGGTTCCCCGGCGGCCCTGCCTCTCCCCCTCCTCCTTTGCCCCTTTCCCTCAAACGGAGTGCCACGGCTCCATGCCATGCAGTTCTGGGAGGGAATGGGAGTTGGTAGAGCTTCCTACAATACGCATTTGTTGTTGTTGTTGTGTGGCTTCTAGTCGTCTCCCACTCTCATGGGGGTTTCTTGGCAAGGTTTCTTCAGGTTTGCCCTTGCTATCTTCTGAGGCTGAGAGAGTGGGACTGGCCCAAAGTCACCCCAGTGGGGTTCACATGGCCATACACAACAGGATGCGTGTGTGTGTGTGTGTGTGTGTGTGTGTGTGTGTTGTGTAACTTCCAAGTCGTTTCCGACTTATGGAGACCCTAAAGCAAATCTATTCATGGGGTTTTATTTGTGGGTGAAAGGCCACTAGGGAGGGAGCCAACCTCTTCTGAAGCTGAGAGAGTGTGACTAGTCCACACTCATCCAGTGGGTTTGCACAGCTGAGCAGGGATTCGAACCCTGGTCTCTAAGGTTGTAATCCATCACTCAAGCCACTACATCTCCATTATCCCTGTTCCAATCTTTAAAGTGTCCTTTGGGAGAAAGTTAGGCAGAAAGAGTGACATTGATTGGCACAAGGGCATCATTCAGTACCCCTTTCTGGCTGATTTGAGGGTTCAAACGTCTGCCTCTCCCATAACACCACATTGCCCACCCACTAGGAAAAACTGCCTCAGTGGTTGCCAAGAAAGAAAGAGGTTGGACTGCCATCAGCCCTAGCAAGCATAGCCAGTGATATATGTTGGGTGTTGCAATCCCAACAATATCTGGAGGGCTACACTGGTGTAGTGGTTTCAGTGTTAGATTACAACTCCAGAGATCAGGGTTCAATTCCCACTCAAGCATAAAAAACTCACTGGGTGACCGTGGGCAAGAAGGCACACTCTCCCAGCCTCAGAGGATGGCCATGGCAACCCCCCTCTGAGAAGACTTGCCAAGAAAACCCCATGAGAGGAACACAACAACAACAAACACATATGCTAACCCTTTGGCAAAGAACAAAAGGTTTTATCCTTGTGGGCTGGAAGACCATACAGAAATACTTTAAGTAAAATAAAATGTATATACTGTAGTGGTGAAGTAGTCACAAAAATGTTTCAGGACTGTTCTGGTGGTGTTTTTTCTCCTTTCTAAAGAACTTTGTCACCACAAATGTCCTTCAGTCTGGGCCTCAGAGCTCCCAAATAACCTTTACGAAGTTGTTTGCTTTGGCAGCCCTGCCCCAAACAGCACTGCTCCTTCCAACTGCCCAGGAAAGAAGAATTCCAAACTGAAGGGGTTCTAAAATGGGAGCTGGAGTAGGTTAGGCCAGTGGTTTGATATGTCAGGCTTGTTTTCAAAGTAACAAACAATTTTTGTCAGTCTACAATCTACACTGCAGATATAATCCAGTTTGAAACCGCTTTAACTGCCCTGGCTCAGTACTAGGGAATGCTGGGAATTGCAGTTTATTGAGGCACCAGAGCTCTCTGACAGAGAAGGCTAAACGTCTCACAAAACTACAGGTCCCAGAATTCCCTAGCATTGAGCCAGGGCACTTAAAGCAGTCTCAAACTGGATTATTTCTGCAGTGTGGATTGGACCCAGAGTCTGTCCACAAATTCCATAGGACAAACATCTGCCACTATGCATTAGATGCCCACAAGAAAGCATTCTGGCTTAGATATGACCCTTATGTTTGGAGGCTTTGATCAAGCTTGTTGGCGCAACCAGGGTGGGTTTGATTTTAATCACGATTTAAGTCACAATTTTAATCGCTACTCAGCAAGACTCAATTTAATAATGT